>NC_034185.2:38243397-38390897 GCF_002021735.2 Oncorhynchus kisutch
GCACAATCCCCACACATACGCCCGCCCGCCCATTGGCACAATCCCCCCCCACACACACACATACACGCACGCCCATTGGCACAATCAACACACACCCGCTGCCCGCCCATTGGCACAATCCCCACACACACGCCCGCCCGCCCATTGGCACAATCCCCACACACACACACGCCCATTGGCACAATCCCCACACACACGCCCGCCCGCCCATTGGCACAATCCCCACACACACACACGCCCCGCCCATTGGCACAATCCCCACACACACACACGCCCGCCCGTCCATTGGCACAATCCCCACACACACACACGCCCGCCCGTCCATTGCACAATCCCCACACACACACATGCCCGCCCGCCCATTGGCACAATCCCCACACACACACACGCCCATTGGCACAATCCCCACACACACGCCCGCCCCGCCCATTGGCACAATCCCCACACACACACACGCCCGCCCATTGGCACAATCCCCACACACACACACACGCCCGCCCGTCCATTGGCACAATCCCCACACACATGCCCGTCCGCCCATTGGCACAATCCCCACACACACACATGCCCGCCCATTGGCACAATCCCCACACACACGCCTGTCCGCCCATTGGCACAATCCCCACACACGCACAGCTTAGAGAGCGAGCGATAGTGTCCATCTGTGAGCTGTCTCCTAACCTCGTACTTCTCCTCACTCCTTTTCTGAAGAATAGTTCATCCAGCACATCTACCTGTTTCTCTAATACTCATCTGATGATTCATGTAGCTTTAATTTCCCTCGTTATCCATTTATACACCGCAGGCCACCGCTGTTCAAGTTAAGTGGCTACTGCGACTACTGTCTGTTCTGCAGTAAATGATTCAACTCCAGACCTCACGTCATACCTCTACACAGCTGACCTCTTCTCTTCGTACGGACTCTTTCAAGTTAGTTCATTATAAGAGCAACGTTGGCTTCACATTAGGATTCACCACGGCGGGGAGGTTTCTGAGGATTCCAGGTACGAGTTCTGGGTTTGAAGAAGAAACTCCAGCCCACTGGTATTCTTGAAATACGTGGATCTCAACCTAAATGTTTGGGTCAATAATTGTCAAATTATTGACCCAAAAACCTCTCAAAGTTAACCTGAAGGTTTCAGGTCTGGATGCCCCTAAGGAACATCTATTGACTCAAATGTTGGTTTGAAGAATGTCAAATATGACAAAGTTTATTTTTGTTTTTCCTCCTCTTTGGGTGAATCTAGCCTGGTCCCAGATTTGTTTGTGTGCTTTTGCCAACTCTGTTGCTGTCCTTGTCATGCTGAGTGACAAGGAGTTGGCACGATAGCACAAACAGATTGGCACTCAGGCTAACCTGGAACAACAAACAACCGTCTTATAAGGAGTTGTATAACTGCCCTGTCCTAGCAGCAGTCCTGCCGGTGGCTAGCCTTGTTCACTAGCGGAGCAGCAATATTGTGAGGTTGGGACAAAAAACGCCTGGGGTAGTTGGAGAAAGGAATTATGGGTAATTCATTGTGTCGCCCCAAGACTTCCTTGGCCCCATATTCAGAATGTGTGTGTGGGTGTGTGTGTATGAACATGTTAATAAGAGGGGGCAGCACTGAGATAGCCTGCAACATCACTTCCTGGTGTAGCTCAAACTGTACACGCTATACGTCTCCATGAAATTGGCTTCAACGCGCTGTTGAGTCTTCACATAGGAATGAATGGTGTCACGTGATTGATGGCTTTGTCTATTCATATATACCGTCATTGCATCATCCCTTCGTATTTCATTCCTTTACTTCACTCCATCCCTTCGTATTTCATTCCTTTACTTCACTCCACCCCTTCGTATTTCATTCCTTTATTTCTCTGTATCCCTTCGTATTTCATTCCTTTATTTCTCTGTATCCCTTTGTATTTCCTTCCTTTATTTCTCTGTATCCCTTCGTATTTCATTCCTTTATTTCTCTGTATCCCTTTGTATTTCATTCCTTTATTTCTCTGTATCCCTTCGTATTTCATTCCTTTACTTCACTCCACCCCTTCGTATTTCATTCCTTTACTTCACTCCACCCCTTCGTATTTCATTCCTTTACTTCACTCCATCCCTTCGTATTTCATTCCTTTACTTCACTCCACCCCTTCATATTTCATTCCTTTACTTCACTCCATCCCTTCGTATTTCATTCCTTTACTTCACTCCACCCCTTTGTATTTCATTCCTTTACTTCACTCCACCCCTTTGTATTTAATTCCTTTACTTCACTCCATCCCTTTGTATTTCATTCCTTTATTTCTCTGTATCCCTTCGTATTTCATTCCTTTATTTCTCTGTATCCCTTTGTATTTCATTCCTTTACTTCACTCCATCCCTTTGTATTTCATTCCTTTACTTCACTCCACCCCTTCGTATTTCATTCATTTACTTCACTCCATCCCTTCGTATTTAATTCCTTTACTTCACTCCATCCCTTCGTATTTCATTCCTTTACTTCACTCCACCCCTTCGTATTTCATTCCTTTACTTCACTCCACCCCTTCGTATTTCATTCCTTTACTTCACTCCACCCCTTCATATTTCATTCCTTTACGTCACTCCACCACTTCGTATTTCATTCCTTTACTTCACTCCATCCCTTCGTATTTCATTCCTTTACTTCACTCCACCCCTTCATATTTCATTCCTTTACTTCACTCCATCCCTTCGTATTTAATTCCTTTACTTCACTCCATCCCTTTGTATTTCATTCCTTTACTTCACTCCACCCCTTCGTATTTCATTCATTTACTTCACTCCATCCCTTAGTATTTAATTCCTTTACTTCACTCCATCCCTTCGTATTTCATTCCTTTACTTCACTCCACCCCTTCGTATTTCATTCCTTTACTTCACTCCATCCCTTCGTATTTAATTCCTTTACTTCACTCCATCCCTTCGTATTTAATTCCTTTACTTCACTCCATCCCTTTGTATTTCATTCCTTTACTTCACTCCACCCCTTCGTATTTCATTCCTTTACTTCACTCCATCCCTTCGCATTTCATTCCTTTACTTCACTCCATCCCTTCGCATTTAATTCCTTTATTTTCTCTGTATCCCTTCGTATATCATTCCTTTATTTCTCTGTATCCCTTCATATTTCATTCCTTTATTTCTCTGTATCCCTTCGTATTTCATTACTTTACTTGATTCCATCCCTTCGTATTTCATTCCTTTATTTTCTCTGTATCCCTTTGTATTTCATTCCTTTATTTCTCTGTATCCATTCATATTTCCATTCCTTCATTCTCTGTATCCCTTCGTATTTAATTCCTTTACTTCTCTGTATCCCTGGTATTTAATTCCTTTATTTTCTCTGTATCCCTTCGATATTCCTTCCTTTACTTCACTCCATCCCTTTGTATTTCATTCCTTTACTTCACTCCATCCCTTTGTATTTCATTCCTTTACTTCACTCCACCCCTTCGTATTTCATTCCTTTACTTCACTCCACCCCTTCATATTTCATTCCTTTACTTCTCTCCATCCCTTCGTATTTAATTCCTTTACTTCACTCCATCCCTTTGTATTTCATTCCTTTACTTCACTCCACCCCTTCGTATTTCATTCCTTTACTTCACTCCACCCCTACGTATTTCAATCCTTTACTTCACTCCACCCCTTCATATTTCATTCCTTTACTTCACTCCACCCCTTCGTATTTCATTCCTTTACTTCACTCCACCCCTTCATATTTCATTCCTTTACTTCACTCCAGCCCTTCGTATTTCATTCCTTTACTTCACTCCACCACTTCGTATTTCATTCCTTTACTTCACTCCACCCCTTCGTATTTCATTCCTTTACTTCACTCCATCCCTTCGTATTTCATTCCTTTACTTCACTCCATCCCTCCGTATTTCATTCCTTTACTTCACTCCATTCTTTCGTATTTCATTCCTTTATTTCTCTGTATCCCTTAATATTTCATTCCTTTACTTTACTCCACCCCTTCGTATTTAATTCCTTTACTTCACTCCATCCCTCCGTATTTCATTCCTTTACTTCACTCCATTCTTTCGTATTTCATTCCTTTATTTCTCCGTATCCCTTCATATTTCATTCCTTTACTTCACTCCATCCCTCCGTATTTCATTCCTTTACTTCACTCCATTCTTTCGTATTTCATTCCTTTATTTCTCTGTATCCCTTCGTATTTCATTCCTTTATTTCTCTGTATCCCTTCGTATTTCATTCCTTTATTTCACTCCACCCCTTCGTATTTCATTCCTTTACTTCACTCCACCCCTTCGTATTTCATTCCTTTACTTCACTCCATCCCATCCCTTCGTGGTGCAGTGTTTTATTCAAGAAGGTCATGCTGCGTCTGCAGAGCATGTTTTAAACATTAGTCACCTCATAACTCAGTGGAGGAGAGTAGCGCACAGAAACATTGACTCCAATTATGACTATGAGACCAGCGTTTCTATCCCAGCCTGCTTCACTTCCCGCAAATGACTTTCATTATAATCAGAGACACACACTACACACACAGAGCCTGACGCACACTCACAAGCACGCACACACTCTCACACACACGCACACACTCACACACACACAGGCAGGCAAGCATGCACAAGTTCCTTCAAACCTTGTATATACGCACAAGAGTCCCAAACAGGTGAATGATTACTGCATGTAAAAGCATTCTTCACTAGGGGATTACTGTGATTCTACACATTCAGATGTGGTGTGTGTGTGTGTGTGTGTGTGTGTGTGTGTGTGTGTGTGTGTGTGTGAGAGAGCGTGCGTGCGTGCGTGTGCGCATGTGTGCATGACTGTGTGTGTGTGTGTGTGTGTGTGTGTGTGTGTGTGTGTGTGTGTGTGTGTGTGTGTGTGTGTGCGTGCGTGCGTGTATGCGTGCATGCGTGTATGTGTGTGTGCGTGTGTGTGGTAAATAAGTCGTTTAGAGGTAGGCTACCATCCGTCTGTAATAAATTTGATGTGAGTCGTTTAACAAAATCAGTACAGCAGCTGCCAATACAACTCACCCCTGATACCTGATAATCAGTCAAGTAAGGCTATTAAATGAAGCAACTGTTGGTTAGGTGGAAGCAAATCATTGCCTGCTAAAATCAGTGCAGTCGTTCAGGCGCATGGCTGATGGCGTAGCTAGCAGTAAGACTATGAACTGAACAGATAGGAAGAAAAGAAAGACGACTGCAGGGTGGGAAAAAAACGAATTGAAATGAGAACCACCTTTGGATCAATGGTTCATTTGGCGTAGGTGCTTTTCTAAAAATGTTTATCAGTGAGTTAGTCAACGTTATAAGGTGGGATCTAATATAGTAGCTAGCGAGGTAGCGAGGGAGGGAGTGATGTGGTATGTACAAGTAGAGGATTAGCGGCTAGCATGGCTGCTCCCAGGCAGGCTCTCACAGCCATTACACACATGGGCTTTCCTCTGATCTACAAGGGATTTAAATAACTGTCAGTGTGTGTGTCTACAGTGTGTGTGTCTACACAAAAGACAGAATGATTGCATGTGTGTGCTATAAGTGATTCAATGAACCATTTTCTACCATTCACTTCCGCCTGATTGGTTCCCAATGTATTCCATCTGCTACATTAAACCAACGCCTCCTCCTCAATTAACATTAAGATATTTCCTCATACCAGCTAAACATCCCACTGTTGTGAAAGCAGCAGACATAATTTACCTGTTCCCAGCTCTCCTTTGATTCACCTCTCTCTCCCTCCTCTTCTCTCCTTCATTACGGTCTACTACAGGCTTGATGTTTCTGAACAGCCTTTCCCTCCATCTAGCCATCCCTCCCTCCCTCTCTTTCTCTCTCTCCATCTCTCTGCCCTGTTGCTGTCTCAGTATGCCGTGATGCGTCAGCTAGATCAGTTGGGCAACATTTTACAAGTGTAGAGCTCTCTTAGGTTAGAGCAGGATAGACGTTCCTCCTCTACCCTCGTGTACATCCTCTTTAAATGTATGACAGTGCCCCGCTCCTCTACTCTCCAACTCACAGCTTTAAAGCTAGATATTCTCCAACTCACAAACACTCTTTACATACTCTCCAACTAACAACTTAAAAGCTATCCACTATCCACTAAGATTTCAAGTTAAACTCTTAGGGTGTTTTCAATACTTGGTCCCTTTCTGAAGTCAGTGCAGTTCTAATTGTATTTTTTCCCCAAAGTAACTCAGACCCCTCAAAAAAGCCCTCGATGCAAACTGAACTGAGACCATCTCAAGAGGTGTTCTGAATTTGGTTTGCTTGAATTTTGCGGTCCGGTTCCGTTTTTTAGGACAATGCGAACGCAAAGCTCCCCAGGTTCGCTTGTCATTATTCCAGTACCACACACTAGCCTACTGCAACACTGTTTCCCCTGCCATAAACGTTCACATTGGTGCCACAAAAGAGAGACGATGATGTTGCGCAGGTTCGCTGAAAAAAACGTGGTGTTACTTTTTTGTGTGTGTTTTCTACATTGTAGAATCACATTGAAGACATCAAAACTATGAAATAACACATATGGAACCATGTAGTAACCAAAAAAGGCTTAACAAATCAAAATAGATCTTTAGATTCTTCAAAGTAGCCATGCTTTGCCTTGATGACAGCTTTGCACACTCTTGGAATTCTCTCAACCAGCTTCACCTGGAATGCTTTTCCAACAGTCTTGAAGGAGTTCACACATATGCTGACCACTTGTTGGCTGCTTTTCCATCACTCTGCGGTCCAACTCATCCAAAACAATGTCAATTGGGTTGAGGTCGGGTGATTGCGGAGGCCAGGTCATCTGATGCAGCACTCCATCACTCTCCTTCTTGGTCAAATAGCCCTTACACAGCCTGGAGGTGTGTTTTGGGTCATTGTCCTGTTGAAAAACAAAAGATAGTCCAACCAGATGGGATGGCGTATCGCAAAAAAATGCTGTGGTAGCCATGCTGGTTAAGTGTGCCTTGAATTCTAAATAAATCACAGACAGTGTCACCAGCAAAGCACCCCCACACCATCACACCTCCTTCTCTATGCTTCACGGTGGGAACCACACATGCGGAGATCATCCGTTCACCTATTCTGCGTCTCACAAAGACATGGTGGTTGGAACCAAAAATCTCAAATTTGGACTCAGACCAAAGGACAGAGTTCAACCGGTCTAATGTCCATTGGTTGTGTTTCTTGACCCAAGCAAGTCTCTTCTTATTATCGGTGTCCTTTAGTAGTGGTTTCTTTGCAGCAATTCGACCATGAAGGCCTGATTCACGCAGTCTCCTCAGAACAGTTGATGTTGAGAAGTGTCTGTTAGTTGAACTCTGTGAAGCATTTATTTGGGCTGCAATTTCTGAGGCTGGTAACTCTAATGAACTTATCCTCTTCAGCAGAGGTAATTTGGGTCTTCCTTTCCTGTGGTGGTCTTCATGAGAGCCTGTTTCATCATAGTGCTTGATGGGTTTTGCGACTGCACTTGAAGAAACTTTCACTATTAACAAGGCACACCTGTTAATTGAAATGCATTCCATGTGACAACCTCATGAAGCTGGTTGAGAGAATGCCAAGAGTGTGCAAAGCTGTCATCAAGGCAAAGGATTGCTACTTTGAAGAATCTAATTTGGAATGAGCAGGTGTGCCCAAACTTTTGACTGGCACTGCACATGCAGACACTTTAGCGCCCCACACACGCCACACACTCAGTCTTAACCTCACCCAGCTTCAAAGGGAGAATCCACAGTTGAAACAATCACAAAGCAGTCACTCCATCTCTGTTTTTTTCTGTTTGCTTTTTTGTTGTTGTGAAAAGCTGAGCCTGGAGAAATATAACCACTCTCAGATTAGTAGACAGAGCTATGGATGCAAGGACTGACCATCCACGATATCAAAATGATTGTTTTAACCATGTTATGAGGCTATAAAGTTGATTTACATTTACAATGTTTACACACATTGGAGGAAAACAAGCTTATATTTTGGGTTCTCATGAGGTGTGACAGTTCAACTAAGCTAAGTTAGTTTCTTCAAGAATCAATGGGTATATATATATATATCATTCATTTATCAGTCAAATTGATGTAGCAACTACAGATTGCCCCTTTAATGCTTCATTCTCAAACCGTCAAAAGCTCTCAACACACACACGCCACACCCCAATCAAATCAAATCAAATTGTATCGGTCAAATACACATGGTTAGCAGATATTAATGCGAGTGTAGCGAAATGCTTGTGCTTCTAGTTCTGACAGTGCAGTAATATCTAACAAGTAATCTAACAATTTCACAACAACTACCTTATACACACACAAGTGTAAAGGGAGGAATATGAATATGCACACGCTCCAGCAGGTATATCTCTCTAGTCACCCCCAAAACCAATTATTTCTTTGGCCACCTCTCCTTCCAGTTCTCTGCTGCCAATGACTGGAACGAACTACAAAAATCTCTGAAACTGGAAACACTTATCTCCCTCACTAGCTTTAAGCACCAGCTGTCAGAGCAGCTCACAGATTACTGCACCTGTACATAGCCCACCTATAATTTAGCCCAAACAACTACCTCTTTCCCTATTGTATTTATTTTATTTTATTTATTTATTTTGCTCCTTTACACCCCATTATTTTTACTTCTACTTTGCACATTCTTCTACTGCAAATCTACCATTCCAGTGTTTTACTTGCTATATTGTATTTACTTTGCCACCATGGCCTTTTTTTGCCTTTACCTCCCTTATCTCACCTCATTTGCTCACATCGTATATAGACTTGTTTCTACTGTATTATTGACTGTATGTTTGTTTTACTCCACGTGTAACTCTGTGTCGTTGTATGTGTCGAACTGCTTTGCTTTGTCTTGACCAGGTCGCAATTGTAAATGAGAACTTGTTCTCAACTTAAAGGTGAAATAAAATAAATAAAAATAAAATAAATAAATGATTAAAAACAGTGGTTCACGCTTTCAGTTTTGCGTGAATGCTGCCATCAATCCACGGTTTCTGGTTAGAGAAGGTTTTAATAGTCACCGTGGGTACAATATCACCGAAGCACTTGCTAATAGACTAATTCACAGAGTCAGCGTATACATCAATGTTGTTGTCTGAAGCTATCCGGAACATATCCCAGTCAACGTGATTGAAGCAATCTTGAAGCATGGAATCCGATTGGTCGGACCAGCGTTGAACAGACCTGAGCACGGGTGTTTCCTGTTTTAGTTTCTGTCTATAGGCTGGGAGCAACAAAATGGAGTCGTGGTCAGATTTCCCAAAAGGAGGGCGGGGGAGGGCTTTGCTGCCAGCTCGGGCCGCACATTCGGTATGCTGATAAAATTTAGGGAGCCTTGTTTTCAGATGACCTTTGTTAAAATAAATGCAGCCTCAGGATATATGGTTTCCAGTTTACATAAAGTCCAGTGAAGTTCTTTCAGGGTTCTTCATAATCGAAGAGAATTCTCTTGGTAGATAATGCGATCAGCATTTGATTGTAAGGAATTCTAGGTCAGGTGAACAAAAGGACTTAATGTATGTTGTTATGATTACACCACGAGTCGTTAATCATAAGGCATACACCCGCGCGCTTCTTCTTACCAGAGAGATGTTTATTTCTGTCCTCGCGATGCGTGAAGAAACCGGGTGACTGTACCGACTAACGTATCCCGAGAGAGCCATGTTTCCGTGAAACAGAGAATATTACAATCTCTGATGTCTCTCTGGAAGGCAACCCTTGCTAGAATTTCGTCTACCTTGTTGTCAAGAGACTGGACATTGGCGAGTAGTATACTCGGGAACGGTGAGCGATGTGCCCGTCTACGGAGCCTGACCAGAAGACCACTCTGTCTGCCACTTCTGCGGCGGCGTTGTTTTGGGTCGCCTACTGGGATCATATCCATTGTCCTGGGTGGTGGTCCAAACAGAGGATCCGCTTCGGGAAAGTTGTATTCCTGGTAGTAATGTTGGTAAGTTGTATGGCTGTATGTAATAAGACTTAAGATTTCCTGGGGTAACAATGTAAGAAATAATACATAAAAAAAATGAAATACTGCATAGTTTCCTAAGAACGTGAAGCGAGGCAACCATCTCTGTCGGTGCCATCTTGCATGTCTTGCTCTCACACACAACTGCGACACACACAGCTTTGCAACACACACTCCAAACTGACATGTCTTTAAAGCTGTAAGCTGATCAAACAGGCTGTTTGCAGTCACCCCTAATACCCACAGCCCCTGTCTCCTTCCATTCTGGCTCTGGCTCTGCATTTTCCCTCACAGCACCTCCTCAGCTGAGCCACACTGAGAAACTCCAGATCAGTCTCTCTCATATCATGGATGATTAGTAGGAATGGTGATGGGGGCTCTAATAATGTTAACGTACGTCTGGCTCTGCTGCAGTTAACTAAGACAACATTTTCATAGTCAACTGGGTATAGTGGAACTATAGCAGAGGACAAGCCTGACAGATAGAGATGGGGAGAGAGAGAGAGAGAGAGAGAGAGAGAGAGAGAGAGAGAGAGAGAGAGAGAGAGATAAAGGGGTAGATGGAGAAAGAGAGAGGTGAGAGGAAAGAGGAAGGGAATAGAGAAAGAAAGAGAGTGAGAGAGACCCCTGAAACTGTGGTGTTGAGGCTAGGAGAGCAGGTGTTGACCATAATGACACCGCTGGCTCTCTCTCCTCTCCTTTTTCTCGCTCTGGTCATAACTCAGTTCACTGCTTCGGTGGTGCTGTTTCACGAGGCAGAGATTGACCCATAAGGCCCAGAGGAAAAGGTCAGATTTGGAATTGTTCATCTGTCAGCTGACGAGTCACTGACCACAGTGTGTGTGAGTTGGGTGAAGAGATGGCAGTGGGGTGGTATGTGTGTGCGTGTGTGTGTGTGTGTGTGTGTGTGTGTGTGTGTGTGTGTGTGTGTGTGTGTGTGTGTGTGTGTGTGTGTGTGTGTGTGTGTGTGTGTGTGTGTGTACGCATGTATGTGTGTGTTATGGAGCTTGCGTGGGCTTTTCAAGATCTTCAATTCCCGCTTTTGATTAACCGAGAGCAGCGAGAGATGGAGTGTGTGTATGTGTGATGTGTGTGTGTATGTATGATGGGGTATAGAGCCATTTCCTAAAGGGCAGACGTAAACAATAACGTATGATGACAGCGCTTCATTTTAAAGTCTGAGAGAAACGGCTTGGCTTTCACATGTTCTGCTCATCACCATTCATGCTCCCAGATGAACTATGAATGCCTATCTCAACTGAAGAGTTAGAAACCAACTCAAAGTGAACTAAGTGACGTGTGATACACATTGTTTCCCATAAGAAGCTGATCCAAGACTACTCTGTGGAATAAATGTTGTGGTTCTGTATGGCAGGAGACCAGACGGATGACACATTACACGGCCAAAAGGCTCTGTTGAGGTGAGATGTCTACGAAGAACCATGTAGAGTTTGTGCATCGACACAGACCTAGGATCAGTTTCTCATCACCATTAGAAGGGAATAATACAACATTGATCTTAGATCAGCATCCCTCTTTGTTACACACACTCAATTCAATTCCCTCTTTATATCTTTCTTCTCACCCTCCCCCCACCCCCCCTTTCTTAGTGATGAGTGGGTGTCCTGTGTCTAGGGGCCACAGCTCAGAGCAGCGAGAGAAGCCCCATAATTCAGGCGGCCTCGCGTCTCGAGCCTACGACATAAAATACCATGGACATCTTATTTAGGGTGCCGTACGTGTCATCGGAGAGAAACAAGTTCCCCAGGCAGAACACAGAGAGGGTCTGAAAGCTTCTGACCGAAAATCTCCCCCGTCCTCAAAATCAACTCATAAAACTGTCAACTCTGTCACAAAGCATTAGTCACAAAGGAGTTAGTCCAAGAAGCCATTTCATCTCCTCATCTTTTTGATGACTCGTCTTAGCGCTGCGGGGTACCGGTGGGATAAGGGGTGCCCAGGGGGGGTTTGTGGAAGAGGGATTTGACGCAAGCGTACCCTGAGGAAATATTAGACAAGAAAGGAAGTTCATGAATGACGCTTAGCTGCAAAGTTTTTGATGGATTGTCCCCCTAGGCTGCCAGTAGGTGGGAATGGCGGGGGGGTTGACGGGAGCGTTAAGGCGTCGGTGTCCTCAGAAAACATCACCCAAGGTGCCCGTCTTTTTTGGGGGAAGTTTCACTTTTTGACTGTAATTTAAATGCTACAAACGTTTCAGTTCACCAAGAGCGATCAGAACTTTGTCGATTGTGGCGCCTGCAAGACACTCATTATAGATGGTGTATTTCTTTTCAGGTTCTGAACATTCGGTGAGCAGACTAAGGTCATCTCGACCAGTTCCGTTTAGCGGTTTAGTCCGTCTCTAAGAATAATTGTAGGTCTTACAATAGAATAAAACCTATACAAGTGACGGGCGTCCAGATATGACAGTTTGGAAAATGAGGAGGAAATTTAACGTTGTGGACGACAAATATGTTCGCTATCTGTCTGTCTGCGATACAGAGACGAGACGGACGCAATTGTTTTTCTTGTAGTTTTTGTTGTTGTTGTTGAGACGCCTCCCTATTAAACCAGTCACTATAACAGACAACTGAAAGGCAACAATTACATCCGGGTGTTATAATACCACTGTGTCATCACTTCCAGCTGGCTCAGACACACTGACACAGACATCCAGATGGAAATAAAGGTGAATTATATTGTTTTAAAGGCAAACATCTTCAAATCCTGTC
The DNA here is from genome assembly GCF_002021735.2 of Oncorhynchus kisutch. Classification (NCBI taxonomy): domain Eukaryota; kingdom Metazoa; phylum Chordata; class Actinopteri; order Salmoniformes; family Salmonidae; genus Oncorhynchus; species Oncorhynchus kisutch. The sequence goes on from NC_034185.2 coordinate 38,256,075, forward strand.
TTCAACTCCCGAAGGCGGACATAAAACTCTTCCATCCTGGATTAAGCCATCTTCTTTGAGATTGAGTAGCAGGACAGCGTTGTAAATTTTAGACACAATAAAGACTTTTTGGGAGTAACTGATATCTCAAGAGAGATACGTCCTTGGAAAGTTTGGCACTTAAAATGAGATATGTCACTTCCAGATGGACTCTATAAGGTGTCGAAAGCGTTCCACAGGGATGCTGGCCCATGGTGACTCCAGTGCTTCCCACAGTTGTGTCAAGTTGGCTGGATGTCCTTTTGGGTGTTGGACCATTCTTGATACGCACGGGAAACTGTTGAGTGTGAAAAACCCAAAGGCTTTTACATTTTTTGTCTTATCCATTCACCCTCTGAATGGTACACATACACAACCCATGTCTCAAATGTCTCAAGGCTTCAAAATACTTCTTTCATCTGTCTCCTCCCCTTCATCTACATTGATTGAAGTAGACTTAACAAGTGACATAAATAAGGGACCATAGCTTTCACCTGGATTCACCTGGTCAGTCTATGTCATGGAAAGAGCTCAGCCACAAGCTAAGCCACTGATCCCTTCAGACAACACTCCAATAAGAAACTAGAATATGATCCAGTAACAGATACTACAAAACATTACATTGTTCATGCCTTCATGGTTCAGATACAAGTACCCCAGCAAGCTAAGCCAGAGGACTCTCGACACAACACCCAGGCGCCACACTAGAATATGATACTCGAACAAACATTTGAACGCAGTGACAGAGAATACTGAACAGATTCTAGCAGAGGCAACCAGAGGCACTTCATGCACGCACACACACACACACACACACACACACACACACACACACACACACACACACACACACACACACACACACACACACACACACACAGCCAGCCAGCCAGCCAGCCAGCCAGCCAGCATGAATCAGCATAGAACCCAGAGACTTAGAAGAGAGAACATGGGGACTTAGGGCTTTAGCTAGGCTGCAACCTTTCTGACACACACACACACACACACCCCCTAGATGCTGCACAGCTTCTGGATATGAGGGTTTACACACACATACTTACGCGGCACACACATGCGTACGCACATGCGCACATGCACAGAGTCTAAAAGACTTCTGAATCTTGGCGAGGCGGCATGTTGGTGTCATCAAAGACTCTCTCCGTCGGCACAGACAACGCATGGACATCCAGCACGCTGTGTATGTGTGTGTGTGTAGCAGCGTAATAGAGAAGGGAAGACAGAAAGGGCAGCCAATGGATTTGATGAGGTGGAAGGAGTCTACCCCGGCACGCATGATTCCCTCTGGCTACGTCCACATCGGTCAGACAGAGAGCAGTGAGGGCGAGAAGAGAGAGAGAGAGAGAAAGAAAGAATAGAGATAAAGAGGAAGCGAGAGAGAGAGAGAGAAGGGAAATGATGTTAGAAAAAGGGAAAGTAGAGACAGAGGAGGGCAGATAAAATCCAGTGTGAGAGAGAGAGAGAGAGAGAGACAGTTAGAGTGAGAACCAGAACAAAGAGCACAGCAAGTTTAGCTGACCTCAAATGTACTAAGTGAACTCATGTTGTGGCCTCCAATAAAATTGGGTGTCTCCAGTTCCCTCTCTTCTGCCTGCCACACCCTGGTCAATAATCAACCACAGAGACTCACACAGACAGCATGTCTCAGAGAGATCACTTGACCCTCTTAGTACTTTAGTGACAAAACAACAAACTGAGATTCACGTTTACTTAGGATTCACATAGACACAAACTGAGAGTGAGCACACTGATGATCCAAAGAGTGGTACATACTTCCAAAAGGGGAATACGACAAGGACAATGTCTGATTTTGATCTTCTCCTTTTCAACTGCCGACCATTGAGGTCAACTGACCATCTACCCTTAGCCTCAGGTTGTTCCTGACTTAGATTGTTTTAATTTCAAAATATTTGGTCGTTCCCTCTGTGTTATTTGGATCACGTCCATGTGTTCTACAGGTAATCTGTCCCCTCCCCTCTTTCGTCCTCCTACATCTCTGTGATCGACTCATCCCCATACAGTCCTTCATTAGAGGGACTTGTGGCCCTTGACTAGCTAAAGCTGTCAATCACAGAGAGACATGAACTTGGCAGGTACATCTTCTACACTTATTATCGCTGCAGTAACAGAGCCTTCTCTTTCCTGGAACGTTCATAGCAGTAGGATACAGGATCATCATCCATTGTCTACCAGGTTTAGGGAAACTCACCAACCTATTTTAAAGGTCAGGAGTTTTTTTCCTATAACCATGTGTCACGGAACCCTCCGGAACATTCATTACGCACACCTGTCCCCTATTCCCACTGATTAGTACGTGTGCCCTTTGGTTTCCAGTGGGCTGTCCATTATTGTTACAATGTCCATCAGTGCGTGTGAGTACCTGTGCTGTGTGTTTTGGCTTTCGTGCCGCTGTGGATTGCGCAGATGATTACAGGTCTCGTCCCGTGTTGTTAATCATTGTGCGCGTGTGTTATTTATTCGAGGTACTCCTCCCTCTTTTGTTTTGGGTTTCTACCCTGTGCTTTGTTACGCGTTCGTTTGGTCGTCATCCCCGTGCCTTTACACGGCACGTCGTAATTTGGGCTTCGGGAAAAAAAAACATATTACGCATTCCTGCGCCTGTATCCTGAACTTTTATGCCAGCGTTACACCACGTGCTCTGACCAGCAGGGAAAGCCTGTATAAGATACCCAGTAACTCTCCATGAAGACTGTCGAAGACCCCTGGTTTACAACTAGAAAGTCCTGTCAGAAGGGTAGGGAATGAGGGCAACAAACAAGGGAGCATCTTCGTGGAGCGAGCCCCCAGCCTGGGAGTGATCGTTGAGTTGAGCTTTGTCCTGGCTGCTTGCCAGAGCCCCTGGGGGGAGCTGTAGTGAGTGTTCCTGTGGGGATCTGATAGACAATTACATTAGGCCTGTGTTAGGGGCCATGGGTAAATCATTTATCAGGGGCCCTGTTCCCCACAGGAGCCCCAGGCTGTGTAGCTCCTCTCTGGGGTGCTGAGAGACATATGTCCCCCTGGGGCTGTTTCCATACCACCTAGCTAACAATACCGCCTGTGCCTTGGAACAAGAAAGGGCCAGATATCTCCCAACCATTTCCATAGCTTCAATCACTCCTCTGCATTGAAAACAACTACATAAGACAACATGAACTGTGCTCTATTGTAGCCTACTTGCTGTTAGTCGCTCTGGATAAGAGTGTCTGCTAAATGACAACAACAAAAAATGTACAGTGCCTTGCGAAAGTATTCGGCCCCCTTGAACTTTGCAACCTTTTGACACATTTCAGGCTTCAAACATAAAGATATAAAACTGTATTTTTTGTGAAGAATCAACAACAAGTGGGACACAATCATGAAGTGGAACGACATTTATTGGATATTTCAAACTTTTTTAACAAATCAAAAACGGAAAAATTGGGCGTGCAAAATTATTCAGCCCCTTTACTTTCAGTGCAGCAAACTCTCTCCAGAAGTTCAGTGAGGATCTCTCAATGATCCAATGTTGACCTAAATGACTAATGATGATAAATACAATCCACCTGTGTGTAATCAAGTCTCCGTATAAATGCACCTGCACTGTGATAGTCTCAGAGGTCCGTTAAAAGCGCAGAGAGCATCATGAAGAACAAGGAACACACCAGGCAGGTCCGAGATACTGTTGTGAAGAAGTTTAAAGCCGGATTTGGATACAAAAAGATTTCCCAAGCTTTAAACATCCCAAGGAGCACTGTGCAAGCGATAATATTGAAATGGAAGGAGTATCAGACCACTGCAAATCTACCAAGACCTGGCCGTCCCTCTAAACTTTCAGCTCATACAAGGAGAAGACTGATCAGAGATGCAGCCAAGAGGCCCATGATCACTCTGGATGAACTGCAGAGATCTACAGCTGAGGTGGGAGACTCTGTCCATAGGACAACAATCAGTCGTATATTGCACAAATCTGGCCTTTATGGAAGAGTGGCAAGAAGAAAGCCATTTCTTAAAGATATCCATAAAACGTGTTGTTTAAAGTTTGCCACAAGCCACCTGGGAGACACACCAAACATGTGGAAGAAGGTGCTCTGGTCAGATGAAACCAAAATTGAACTTTTTGGCAACAATGCAAAACGTTATGTTAGGCGTAAAAGCAACACAGCTCATCACCCTGAACCTACCATCCCCACTGTCAAACATGGTGGTGGCAGCATCATGGTTTGGGCCTGCTTTTCTTCAGCAGGGACAGGGAAGATGGTTAAAATTGATGGGAAGATGGATGGAGCCAAATACAGGACCATTCTGGAAGAAAACCTGATGCAGTCTGCAAAAGACCTGAGACTGGGACGGAGATTTGTCTTCCAACAAGACAATGATCCAAAACATAAAGCAAAATCTACAATGGAATGGTTCAAAAATAAACATATCCAGGTGTTAGAATGGCCAAGTCAAAGTCCAGACCTGAATCCAATTGAGAATCTGTGGAAAGAACTGAAAACTGCTGTTCACAAATGCTCTCCATCCAACCTCACTGAGCTCGAGCTGTTTTGCAAGGAGGAATGGGAAAAAATGTCAGTCTCTCGATGTGCAAAACTGATAGAGACATACCCCAAGCGACTTACAGCTGTAATCGCAGCAAAAGGTGGCGCTACAAAGTATTAACTTAAGGGGGCTGAATAATTTTGCACGCCCAATTGTTCAGTTTTTTATTTGTTAAAAAAGTTTGAAATATCCAATAAATATCGTTCCACTTCATGATTGTGTCCCACTTGTTGTTGATTCTTCACAAAAAAATACAGTTTTATATCTTTATGTTTGAAGCCTGAAATGTGGCAAAAGGTCGCAAAGTTCAAGGGGGCCGAATACTTTCGCAAGGCACTGTATGTAAGAGTACTCAAAACAGTTTGACATAGAGCAGATATCAGACCTTTTTCGGTCCCAAAACAAATCAAACCCAATAATCCACACATTAAATACAGAGCAACATAGACCAGCTTCCAAAACAGTCCTGTGTACTCAAATGCGTCAGTAGAACACAGCGCGACACAGTGCAGATTACAGCCCATATGACACAGCTAATAATTCTAACCAGAACCGATCCGGTTTATTAGGTTTATTAGAGGAAATTCCTCCAAGACTCCAAAAGGTGAAATAACGTTGTATAACAATAGAGAAAATCAACACGTTGTCATGACAGAGAGAGACACAGACCTGGGTTCAAATGAATTTGAAGTGCTGTATCTGTGCCTGGTTGAGCTGGCCTGTTGCAATTGGAACCCACAAAACAGTCTTAAAGTAAAAGTCCTGCCCACCTGGTCCTTCAGGCAGGCAATAGCAAAAGCTCAACGTATTTGAGAGATTTCAAGTAGTATTTGAACCCAGGCCTAGAGAGAATGATGACACAGGAGTGCTGGAGTTCCACTCTGTTGGAGCGGGCAGCGAATGTTATACATTAACCGAGACCTGTTTAGTCATGGGCAATTCCACGGTAACGGATTTGTGCCGAGACTACGATTTTACCCTTAAAATGTCTGCCAAACAAAAACCATTCATTTAAAAGCTGAACAAACCATGCAACTCTATGCACAATGGCCACTTTTAACAATTCACACAGAACATTTCCCAAAAACACATTTATTGGAAGAACTGAGCAGATGAAAAGTTTGGTGACAGAATTTCTGTCAAATCTCCCTGTTTTTTTGTGACCACGTTTTGCAAAAACGATCTGCTTGTAAGTAAGTATATCACGATAAATAAATACCTCACAATAAGCTGCAGACCATACTATTTACCGAGAGAGTTTTCATCTATATTTTTTGTAGCTGTCTATTTACCAACACAAACCGATGCTGGCTCTAAGACCGCACTCAACGAGCTGTATTGGGCCATAAGAAAACAAGAATATGCAGATCCAGAGGAGGCGGTCCTAGTGGCCGGTGATTTTTAATGCAAATTGAAAACTGAAATCCGTCTTACCTCATTTTTACCAGCATGTCACCTGTGCAACTAGAGGAGACAAAACTCTAGATCACCTTTACTCCACACACAGAAACGCATACAAAGCTCTCCCTTACCCTCCATTTGGCAAATCTGACCATAACTCTATCCTCCAGAATTACATTTTTGCAAATGTAATAAAAACTAAAACTGAAATATCACATTTACATACGTTTTCAGACCCTTTACTCAGTACTTTGTTGAAGCACCTTTGGCAGCGATTACAGCCTCGAGTCTTCTTGGGTATGACGCTACAAGCTTGGCACACCTGTTAGGTTGGATGGGGAGTGTTGCTGTACAACTATTTTCAGGTCTCTCCAGAGATGTTCGATCGGGTTCAAGTCCGGGCTCTGGCTGGGCCACTCAAGGACGTTCAGAGACTTGTCCCAAAGCCACTTCTGGGTAGTCTTGGCTGTGTGCTTAGGGTCGTTGTCCTGTTGGAAGGTGAACCTTCGCCCCAGTCTGAGGTCCTGAGCACTCCGTTTATCTTTCCCTCCATCCTGACTAGTCTTGCAGTCCCTGCTGTTGAAAAACATCACCACAGCATGATGAAGGCACCATCGTGTTTCACCCTAGGGATGGGGCCAGGTTTCCTCCAGACGTGACGCTTAGCATTCAGGTCAAAGAGTTCGATCTTGGTTTCATCAGAACAGTAAATCCTGTTTCTCATAGTCTGAAAATCCTTTAGGTGCCTTTCCATCCTACCAATTAGGGATAAGCAAAGGAGTCTTAGAAAACATCTCCCAGAAACAGTCTTAAAAGGTATTAGAAATATATCTTTATTTCTCAAAAAAATAGACTCTTAGCTTTCATTTGATACCTATTTTGACCATCTCCTATGAACTTCAAATGTTGGTGCTCATTACATAGAAATGACCAAATTCCACACAGACTGTAGGGTTTGTCCTTATTATTCTAATACATCTCACATGGCTCGCTGGGTTATGCAACCATGCAAGAAATGTCCCGTCTAGCCGTCTAACAGCATACAGCATGAAATGGCCTGTCTTATTAACTGAGCACTTGCAAACACATAATCTCGGTTAACACAGAACCAAAGTCTCTCGTAATTGATCAGATGCTCGATTAGGTTCTGGGTCCATATTTATTTATTTATTTATTTTATTTTACTTTACCTTTATTTAACCAGGTAGGCAAGTTGAGAACAAGTTCTCATTTACAATTGCGACCTGGCCAAGATAAAGCAAAGCAGTTCGACAGATACAACGACACAGAGTTACACATGGAGTAAAACAAACATACAGTCAATAATACAGTATAAACAAGTCTATATACAATGTGAGCAAATGAGGTGAGAAGGGAGGTAAAGGCAAAAAAGGCCATGGTGGCAAAGTAAATACAATATAGCAAGTAAAACACTGGAATGGTAGTTTTGCAATGTAAGAATGTGCAAAGTAGAAATAAAAATAATGGGGTGCAAAGGAGCAAAATAAATACATTAATTAAATACAGTTGGGAAAGAGGTAGTTGTTTGGGCTAAATTATAGGTGGGCTATGTACAGGTGCAGAAATATGTGAGCTGCTCTGACAGTTGGTGCTTAAAGCTAGTGAGGGAGATAAGTGTTTCCAGTTTCAGAGATTTTTGTAGTTCGTTCCAGTCATTGGCAGCAGAGAACTGGAAGGAGAGGCGGCCAAAGAAAGAATTGGTTTTGGGGGTGACTAGAGAGATATACCTGCTGGAGCGTGTGCTACAGGTGGGAGATGCTATGGTGACCAGCGAGCTGAGATAAGGGGGGACTTTACCTAGCAGGGTCTTGTAGATGACATGGAGCCAGTGGGTTTGGCAGTGTTATGTGTTAAGACAGTGGTATTCACCTTTTCAGCGGGACCTCGTTTTTTTTCAACAGATGGAGACCCCATTTTTTCTCCCAACAACTTCTCGCGACCCCACCCCACCCCAAATCTAATGACGAACCTTAAAATCATCAGTTAGATTTTTACATCAACAAATAACCTTAAATTCATTGCATTTTCATATCTTATCAAAATGAAAAGTCACGACAACTCATTTTTTTTTAAAGTCAAATATATTTTGGCAACCCCACTGCAGTTCCTATTTCACAGTGAAAAACACTGTGTTAAAAAATACATAAAACAAGGATCAGAACCGGAACCAAGACCTCCACCTTCTCTCTTCACAAGTTATGGGCCGAATATCCTCTCCCCTTCCGAAATTCGAAAGATGCTCTCACCTGCGAAATAAGTGATTAATCCAAAGCACCGGAACTAATACTGCTTGTTATCTCACACATCCCGCTGCATCATGACAGAGCTACGGTACCATTTATGTCTACGTGGTCTGTCCACGAGAGACTAACAAACACATAAGTTAGGGGATGTATCTGATGTTTTAAAGCTGTAGTAGCAAGGGGTTCCGGGGTGAAGTTTCACCTTGTTACAGACCTAGGATCAGCTTCCCCTTCCCAAATCCTAACCTTAACCATTAGTGGAGGAAATGCGAAACTGACCCAACTTCAGGGTCTAGGGGAAACTTCACCCTACATCTAGCACCAGTGCTAACACCCCAACAGTAACAGCACTGGGACTGGGGCCTGGGGGTGTCCAAATATAGCTTCTGCCTGTCATGTAGAGGGTCGTTCTATGTCATTCCAGCAAACCATGACACCCACCATCACATAATGTTCAATGTCTGGACGAGAAAATAACAGTACTTCTGAATCACTCTGTTGCTATCAGATACACTAAAGTCCATTCTCTCCATCTCTCCCTCTCTCTCTCTCTCTCTATTTTGCCCTCCCTCCCTCCATCCCTCACTTTCTCTAAGAGAAGCCAAAATCACAGGAGCGATGCAAAACTATCCACATAAACAACACAAATTGGTCCCCAAAACCCAGAGTAATCATGTGAAGCATCCTTTGGTAATCCTCATAAGGGGGTGATTATGATTTAGCACATTAATGTAGTCATCATTTAGCCTTTTACAATGATTAGCTTAGCTTAAACAGCCCAGCCCTGCTGTCCTGGTACAGTCTGCCCATCTGCCCAACCAGGTCCTGCCAAACTCCACCAGCCCGCAAAACACACACATACACATGCACAATCGCACACATGCACACCCATTGGCACGCTCACACTCAGGCACGCATGTAGGCACACGCACATAGACACACACACAGGCGCACACGTAGGCACCATAAACACTCAAGCACACACACACACACACACACACACACACACACACACACATAGATCTAAAACCATAATACTTTCAGACATTTGGGAAAGCATCTGCCTGCTCTTATAATCTGCAATTGGAGAGAGGATTAATTCATGTTTAAACACTGTTTGGATGCAACGCAACAAACTCTTGTTTATTGTTCATCCTAAAACTCTACATGGAAAACACACATAAATCCTGGTTCTTGGCCATTCTCCATTCAAAGTCTGATGTGTAGCTAGGCCTAGCTTATCTAAAGACTGATGGCTAATAACCCTGATGATAATATCATTAGCAACCTGCTGAACAACAGGCGTCCATATCTGATTGTCCTTGATCTGCGTGAAGCTCTCATTGTAAATCACTTGTGGTTGTGCTTGACACGGTGCACCTCCGTGTCCTCCCTCTCTCTTTATTAAGCTTGTCTGCCGTTCACGCTCTGTCTGTCTCTCTGTCGGTCTCCATCTCCCTCTGTGATAGAGGACAAGGAGAGTCTAGACTGATCTGTGATCTGTTTTAACAGCATAGACAACATCAGAAGACGACCTATTCCCCATGGTACACTGCATTTGACCGGAGTAACACAAGCATTCTATTCACAGTCGTGAATATAGCCAACATAGGGCTCTGGTCAAAAGTAGTGCACCATATAGGGAGTAGGGAATAGGGTGTCATTGAGGTGTGTGTGATAATGTCGGCTTTTTTCCGTAAGTCGCTGTGTGTGTCCAAAATGGCAGATCCATAGGGCTCTGGTCAAAAGTAGTGCACTATATAGGGAATAGGGTGCCATTTGCGATGCAGTTTTTGTGATGCGGGCATTGTCATTGCATCGCACTCGTCTGTCCTTGTGAAGGAGATCAGTGGGCTGACAGCAGATGTGAATCTGAGCTAATAAGCCGGAGAATCAGCATATTCATGTAACCTCAGACACCTCCTGAAATACATTTTACATCCACAAGTTGGATGTCAAACTGATGAGGACAAACAGGACAAACCAGGGTGGTGGCAGACAACGTAAGCTGCATTCAGATGCTTTTACTGTAAAGCAAGACCGCAACAGTTGGCGCTCGTCAATCTCTCAAACTGTATCACTCCAATAATAATTCATCATTTTACCCCAACCCTGTTCCAAGTCGATGACGCAGTAGGAAATAGCCTAGTTGCCTATTTTCCCTGGCTTCAGGCAACATTCTGCTTGGTTTCCAGCCTTGCCAGATCAACAGTCCAAGTCGGAGCGCCGCTCCAACTGGCGACCAATAGCTTCCCTCCAGTAGTATCTGTGAGGCCTGTTATAGTGACCATGGGCAGTAGGGAACAGCTGAAGGAGAGACTGTGTAGCACTCAGTGCCACAGCTCCTGTCTACCAGCCAGAACGTATTATCCTGTGTGTGTGTGTGTGTGTGTGTGTGTGTGTGTGTGTGTGTGTGTGTGTGTGTGTGTGTGTGTGTGTGTATGTGTGTGTGCGCGTGCGTGCGTGTGTGTGTGTGTAGTCTACACTGTGGCAGCATTGCTGTAAGCCAGAGCTTCTCCTGGCATAGGGGATACAGGCCTGTTCAAAGTATATAAAAAGCCAATAGCTTTACTTAGTCCTGCTTTGTCACCGGCTACAACACCACATCATTGTTTTGTGCTTGATTAGTTGCCTCAGCATTTGAACTGAGAAATATAGGACTGCCAAAGACACACCTTATAGGACTGCCAATAGCTGAACGTGGTTTACAGCAGACTCAAGAGCACTCAACGGTTTATTCTAGCTACTCTGGTCATTGTGTTTTAAATGACATCAGCATGTCTATAATTGTAGAGCATTGCAATAGCATCATGTCAACAGTCTCTGACCCATCCTGGAACGCACGCAGGGCTTTGCCTGGATGTAAGATTGATTGTCGGAGGTGCAGCTCAGTTTCCACCTCATTTTGTGGGCAGTGTGCACATAGCCTGTCTTCTCTTGAGAGCCATGTCTGCCTACGGTGGCCTTTCTCAACAGCAAGGCTATGCTCACTGAGTCTGTACATAGTCAAAGCTTTCCTTACATTTGGGTCAGTCACAGTGGTCAGGTATTCTGCCACTGTGTACTCTCTGTTTAGGGCCAAATAGCATTCTAGTTTGCCCTGTTTTTTTGTTAATTCTTTCCAATGTGTCGAGTAATTATTTTTTGGTTTTCTCATGATTTGATTGGGTCTAATTGTGCTGCTGTCCTGGGGCCTTGTGGTGTGTGTTTGTGTTTGTGAACAGATCCCCAGGACCAGCTTGCTTAGGAGACTCTTCTCCAGGTTCATCTCTCTGTAGGTGATGGCTTTGTTATGGAAGGTTTGGGAATCGCTTCCTTTTAGGTGGTTGTAGAATTGAACGTCTCTTTTCTGGATTTGGATAATTAGCGGGTATCGGCCTAATTCTGCTCTGCATTATTTGGTGTTCTACGTTGTACACGGAGGATATGTTTGCAGAATTCTGCGTGCAGAGTCTCAATTTGGTGTTTGTCCCATTTTGTGAAATCTTGGTTGGTGAGAGGACCCCAGACCTCACAACCATAAAGGGCAATGGGCTCTATGACTGATTCAAGTATTTTGAGCCAGATCCTAATTGGTATGCTGAATTTTATGTTCCTTTTGATGGCATAGAATGCCCTTGTCTTGCCTTGTCTCCCAGATCATTCACAGCTTTGTGGAATCCATGGTCTGTTGTACGGTAATTTGGTAAAAAGCCAATTTGACATTTGCTCAGTACATTGTTTTCATTGAGGAAATGTACGAGTCTGCTGTTAATGATAATGCAGAGGATTTTCCCAAGGTTGCTGTTGACGCATATCCCACGGTAGTTATTGGAGTCAAATTTGTCTCCACTTTTGTGGATTGGGGTGATCAGTCCTTGGTTCCAAATATTGGGGAAGATGCCAGAGCTAAGGATGATGTTAAAGAGTTTTAGTGTAGCCAATTGGAATTTGTTGTCTGTATATTTGATCATTTCATTAAGGATACCATCAACACCACATGCCTTTTTGGGTTGGAGGGTTTTTATTTTGTCCTGTAGCTCATTCAAGGTAATTGGAGAATCCAGTGGGTTCTGGTTCTGGTCTTTAATAGTTGATTCTAAGATTTGTATTTGATTCTGTATATGTTTTTGCTCTTTATTCTTTGTTATAGAGCCAAAAAGATTGGAGAAGATGTTTATCCATACATCTCCATTTTGGATAGATAACTATTTGTGTTGTTGTTTGTTTAGTGTTTTCAAATTTTCCCAGAAGTGGTTAGAGTCTATGGATTCTTCAATTACATTGAGCTGATTTCTGACATGCTGTTCCTTCTTTTCCGTAGTCTATCCCTCTCTTTCCCTATCCTCCCAACTCTCTCCCCTTGTCTCACCCTCTCTCTTCCTAACCCCCAACTCTCTCTCTCCTTGTCTCGCCCACTCTCTCCCTATCCCCCCACTCTCTCTCCCTCCCTTGCTCTGTGATCTTAATCCAGTAGTAATATTTCTGTAGGGAAGGCTGGTGCTGGTTGTCACCCTAGGCACATGATGACAGAAAGTCATGGCATAATCCTTGGTTGAGTCACCCCTCTGCTGAAGACATGGCTGTCATCACAGCTGCCCCCCCCCCTCTCTCTATCATTCTCTCACTCACTCTTTCATTCTCTTTTTCTATCTCTCTCATTCATTCTCTTTTTCTTTTACTCTCTCTCTCTCTGTCATTCTCTTTTACACTCTTTTACTCTCTCTCAGTCCTAAAGCACTGGGGCAATACACCAAAATTGCCACAGGGTTGCTGCACACACACGCACGCCCTCTGGGGTTCAATCAGTCTTTTATATAAAGCCCATAAAGCCTGACATATCATTCAAGATTCATTCGACTGAGTTCATTCAATATTCTGCCTTGAGAAGGGATCAGGTCTGCGTTCAAAATGAATGTGATATTTTATATTCCTTTATGAAACCATTATTTAAACAAGGAAGTCCCATTGAGGTGAAATAGTATCGGCACACAGCTCAACTCAGGTGTTTGAGGAACGTGTTGACAGCATCTCTGGCGAGTGTTAGAATTTCCTAACAGCCTCTGCTGTGCGTCAACTGAATTGGCCTTGTGGGGTTTCCGGCTGAACACAAGACAGTTTGGATGGAGGAGAGCTTTCTACACACTCAGAGACTTCCGGAGTAAAAAATGACCTTCCTGAGAGAGAAAATAACGAGAAGAAAAAGAAAGAGAACTGAAGACAAAGTACAACCCAAGCTTAGTTTTGTCTCCCCCATCACTCAGGCCAGGCGGGAGGAAAAAAAAGGAGTGCAAAACGAGGGATCTCTCCACCTTCATCAGCTCTGTTCTTTCAGGCGCTGCCCAGAACTACTCCCGTGAGATTTACTATCTAAAACCCATTAGGCCCCTGCCCTACCGGTGTGTGTGTGTGTGTGTCTGTGTGCATCTGTGGGCCAGTGCGTTTGGCTAGGCTTGATATGGGGGTGACTCTGCATTATTCAGCGTTCTGCAACGATGAAGTGTATCAAACAGGAAACAGGAGAGTTACCAAGACTTAACAAAAAACACCTATTGACTGACCACTCTAATACGTCAAATGAGCAACAGGTTCATGCCTGTTACAAATAGTATGGAAATGTGGCTCGGGTTAACATTTGAATAACCTGACAATGACACCTTACATACTTCATATCTTCTTCCACAGATATGCTCTACGTGGCAAAAGGATAAACAAATGAATAACCAATGCCGCGAGGCAAAAAGCTGCATGACTTCCCAATTAATAGTTTCAGTTCACACTGGCTGCAGCTCGCTTTGTGAGTTGTTATATGACTTCTAAACTTTATGAGCTTCGAACGGGACAAACGAGCTGAGCGCAGTACGAGCCGGATTCATCAGCGACAGTCATGTCGGTCTCCTCTGTCGCTGGTCTGAAACAACAGGTCTGGAACAGCAAGCGGAGCAGAGCAAATGTTAATCGATTAGCCAAATCAAATCAAATTGTATTTGTCACATGCGCCGGATAGAACAGGTGTCGACCTTACCGTGAAATGCTCACTTACAAGCCCTGAACCAATAATGCGGTTCAAGAAATAAGGTTTAAGAAAATATTTTCTAGATAAACTAAAGTGAAAAAAATCAAATAAAAAGGAACACAATAAGATTACATAATCTATCATTTGGGTGCCTGGAGTCTTTGACAATGTTTTGGGCCTTCCTTTGACACCACCTAGTATATAGGTCCTGGACGGCAGGAAGCTTGGCCCCAGTGATGTATTGGGCCATACGCACTACCCTCTGTAGTGCCTTACGGTCGGATGCCGAGCATTTGAGGATCTGGGGACCCATGCCAAATCTTTTCAGTCTCCTAAGGGGAAAAGATGTTGTCCTGCCCTCTTCACGACTGTCTTGGTGTGTTTGGACCATGATAGTTTGTTGGGTGATGTTGACACCAAGGAACTTAATTCTTGACCTGTTCCACTTCATCGGTGTCTGTTCGGCCCTCCTTTTCCTGTAGTCCACGATCACCTCCTTTGTCTTGCTCACATTGAGGGAGAGGTTGTCCCTATAGACTGTCTCATCGTTGTTGGTGATCAGGCCTACCACTGTTGTGTCGTCAACAAACTTAATGATGGTGTTGGAGTCGTGCTTGGCCACGCAGTCGTGGGTGAACAGGGAGTACAGGAGGGGACTAAGCACACGCACCTGAGGGGCCCCACTGTTGAGGATTAGCGTGGCAGATGTGTTGTTGCCTACCCTTACCACCTGGGGTTGGCCCGTAAGGAAGTCCAGGATCCAGTTTCAGAGGGAGATGTTTAGTCCCATGGTCCTTAGCTTAGTGATGAGCTTTATGGGCACTATGGTGTTGAACACTGAGTTGTAGTCAATGAATAGCATTCTCACATAGGTGTTCCTTTTGTCCAGGTGGGGAAGGGCAGTGTGGAGTGCGATTGAGATGGCGTCATTTGTGGATATGTAAGGTTGGAATGCGAATTGGAGTGGGCCTAGGGTTTCCGGTGTGATGGTGTTGATGTCAGACATGACCAACTTTTTAAAGAACTTCATGGCTACCGACGTGAGTGCTACGGGGCGGTAGTCATTTAGGCAGGTTACCTTCCCATTCTTGGGCACAGGGACTATGATGGTCTGCTTGAAACAGACTCGGGCAGGGAGAGTCATTACAGACTCGGTCAGGAACAGGTTGAAAATGTCAGTGAAGACACTTGCCAGTTGGTCCGCACATGGTCTGTGTACACGTCCTGGTAATCCGTCTGGCCCCGCGGCTTTGTGAATGATGACCTGTTTAAAGGTCTTGATCACATCGGCTACGGAAAGCGTGATCACACAGTCGTCCGGAACAGCTGGCGCTCTCATGCATGCTTCAGTGTTGCTAGTGGTGTCATTCTAACTTTCCCGAACTGACAACATCAGGCAGCATATGCTACACAGATCAGAGGAGAAGAGGGGAGGGGAGGAGGGGAGGGTGGGAAGGAGAAGAGCAGTGGGGAGGAGGAGGGAAGGAGGAGGAGAGGAGTCTTGCTCAGTGTGAGCAGTATAACAGTGCCCAGTGGACCTGATATAGAGAGTGAATTAAAAGTGCGTTTCCCATGTTCCTGTCAGAGGATGTGTGTGTGTGTGTGTGTCCAAGGCCCTTATTTTACCTTGTTAGCTCAACACCAACTTCCTCTACTTCTCAACGTTTCTATGGTAACCCTGGATGTAGAAAGCCCTTGTTGCTCTCCTCACTCCCACTCACCTGTGTGTGTGTGTGTGTGTGTGTGTGTGTGTGCTTGCGTATGTGTCTGTCTGTGCGAGTGAGTGTGTGTGTCTGTCTGTGTGCATGTCCGTGTGTGTGTCTGTCTATCAGTCTGTGTGTGTGTGTGTGTGTGTGTGTGAGTGAGGAGTGTGTAGGAGGCTCTGAACTCCTCTATTCAAGAATCCATCCACCTGTTCCTCAGTCTTCCTTCATCAGGTGTTTAAGTATGGAGACAGGGAGATAATGACTCATCTGCATAGAGAGAGAGATTCTCTGCAAGCTGTTCAGATCATAAAATATATGCCGGAAAGAAGTTTCCCCATTGGCACAGATCTAGGATCAACTCATTTTTCCCCAAATTATAATTGTATCAATTAGGGGGAAAGCACAAAACTGATATAGCGTGTGAAGGCAACAACATCCTACTCTTATACAATGTCTGAATGCTCCTAGAAATGTAGGATCTGTCCAACTCTTTCTTATCAACAAGGAACACAACAAATCTACTATAGCAACTGGGCTTCATCTTGCCAGAGCTGGAAAATGGCCACATGGCCGTTCGATTTATTGATAAAGACCCAGTGATGTAACGTAGGAAGATGTAAATCTAGTCCCCAAGCAGGATCGATTAAACAACTCATTGATCGCTGGCTGTAGACTTTAAAGTAAGTCACCTGAATACTGCACAGTGCACCGCAGTCACAATGAGTTACGTGATGAAAGGTGCTGTATCAAACCTAAACCCTTGCCTGAACAACACAACACAGCACGGGTCTCTAGGAACAGTTGGGAGTGCTATTTTAAGACTTAGGCGTATGTGGCAAGACTGAGGCTTTGTATCAAATGACACCCTATTCCCCATATAATAAGCCAGGCCAAAAGTAGTGAATGAAAATGGGGAATAGGGTGCCATTTGAGATACTGCTACTCTCTTTGTGGTCTGACATAGGCTGTACGTGACTGCGATCTGACTGCTGTGTGTTCGACAGTGCTGTAATTGACTGCACTTAGATCTGTTCTATGGCTGTGGAATGTGCAGTAAGGCTGCTGTTCTCTCTGTGGTCTGAGAGAGGCTATATATGACCGAGCCCTGCCCCAGCTAACACAACCTTTGGTCGGCTAACCAAACGTCACATCTGATCTCATTACAGAAATCAAGTGACTCGGATACGTGGTAAACTAGCTGGCCTACCAACCACCCTGAGAGGAGAGGGACACCAAAAACACACACAAGTGACTGAACCATGGGGTCTCTCCTTTCGCAGGTTTTGGGATAACACTGGACAATATTAGAAGAGACTTTAAGTGGCTGGAAAGGAAAATTGAATTAGTGTTATTCTGGGCATATTTTAAATGTCTTCTTGGTTTAAATGCTGTTTCTTTTTTTATTAAATGAACACCTAACACCTTGGATAAAATGGCCTGTTTCAATACAGCTACTGTAATGTTCTTGATTCTCTTGTTGTGTCTTGATCTCCCTTGTTGTTTGAGAACTTGTCTAACCCTGGACTTACCAGTGTTCATAACAGGTTTATCTCATTATCTTGTGATTCAGTCGTTACCATGTGCATTCCTCTTCTGACACACTGGAGCTTAGATGATCAAATTCCATTGAATGAACTGTTCCACTACATGTAGCCCCGTGTTTGACCTCATTCGTCTTGTGTGTTTGTCTTGCAACTAAGGCCTGGTACAAAATCAAGATCCAAAAGAACAATGGGCATGTTTTGTGTTTTGGGGTGATCCAAAATATTTTCCCCAAACGGTCAAGGGAGTTTTCAGATTGACCCACTGTTCTCAGGTTTCTGACCACAACCTTACAATACTACTGTAAAAACACAATGAATTGGCTGAATCATCCATAGGGCTAACGTCCTCTACAGGTGTGTGTGTGTGTGTGTGTGTGTGTGTGTGTGTGTGTGTGTGTGTGTGTGTGTGTGTGTGTGCGTGAGAGAGTGTGTGCATGCGGGCACGTCAACATTCCAGGTAGGGGGCCAGATCAGGTAAGTTTTCCACCTGTACAGGGGCTCTACTGTATTTCAGCAGGCCGTCTCATTCTCACTGTGATAACCATCTCGAGGAGTTCTCCTCTCCGATGACACACCATCTCCTCTGACATACTGCACACCACACTGGCTCCACTGTTGATCACCAGAGTCCTCATTTCATCCATCCATCTTCTCTTTCTTTCATTCATTCCCTCATTATTTCCAAGAAACTTCAGAGCGAGCCCCTCCATCTTTATTGAGCTAAACATGAGGGGACAAGGCATTAAGGCGGTCTAGTGTCGGATCGCTGGCCTTCGATTTCTTCACGAGCCGAAATGAGATGGTCTGGTTCCCTCACTAGGGAATTCATCGTATGACCGTGTTATCAAGTAATTGATACCAACAAAAAAAATCGAACCCTCTATCTGATAGGGGTCTTTCTCCATCTCTATTTTGTTATTTTCCTCCTCTCTTGTTCTCTGTCCCCATCTCTCTCTCTTAATCTCCCTCTCTCTCCTCCAACGCTCCAGTGAGACGACAGTCATGCGTGACATTAATAGTTTGCTTGTCTTTGATTGATGAGTACTGGTGCAGCTATTCCTTTCTAAAAAATCAATAAGGGTCAATACCAATCCACCGACCAGCTCACCCCCCCCCCCCCCCCCCCCCTACTGCAAAGAAGTAACTGGCGTTTATCCCCAGACTCACTCTGTCCACGTACCGTATAGACATTCAGAATATTTATCCAGACTCATCTCCCATATGGGTAGGAAGTATAGATTTCTCATGACAGACAGACATTAGCACCACTCAGCAGCCACTCACATAAACCATCATAGGTATTAAGATCCATGTCATTATTATGAAGCCAGAACTCTGTTTTACTCAAATAGACTGAGTAAGTGAGTAATCAAATATTCTCACTGCACCGTTCAGTATCAATTGATGTACTGTATACTTACATAAGGACAATTCCACGTCAATGGAATTACACTACAACTGTCACGCCCTGATCTTAGTTGTCTTTGTTTTGTTTATTATTTTGGTTAGGTCACGGTGTGACAAGGGTGGGTGGTTTAGTTTTTTCCCTGTCTAGGTTTTTTTTGTATATCTATGGGGTTTTAGTATGTCTGGGTATATGTAGGTCTATGGTGGCCTGAATTGGTTCCCAATCAGAGACAGCTGTTTATCGTTGTCTCTGATTGGGGATCCTATTTAGGTTGCCATTTACCATTTTGGTTTGGTGGGTTATTGTCTATGTGCAGTTGCATGTCTGCACTCGGTCTATATAGCGTCACGTTTGTTTATTGGTCTTTCTTTATAAAAGAAGTATGTATTCATATCCCGCTGTGCCTTGGTCTCATCGTTACACTCAGATGTTTCACTTTAAAATGTACAAACAACAACCAATGATTGCAAAGTTAAACAAATCATACATTTCTTTGCACAAGGACTACTTTAACAAATGTCCACCAGAGAAATTTCAAAAACCTTTACCAATTTTACGAACAAAAAGCAATGATTACAAAATTAAACAAACCATACAACTCTATGCACAAAAATATTTGACAAAAACACATTCACTTCAAGAACAGTGCAGATGCAAAGTTTGGTAACAGAATTACGGTTGACGCGGTATGTGCCGTCATTCTGTTACCAAACTTTGCATCTGCACTGTTCTTGAAGTGAATGTGTTTTTGTCAAATATTTTAAAAGTCGTCCTTTGAGTTGTATGTTTTCATTTTGGAATCATTGCTTTTTGTTTGGCATACAATTTAAAGTACTTCCGTTACTGTGGAATTGCCCATAACCAACATCGGTAACTGTTTAAATATGGATCAGAAAGTGTTGGGCTATAGCTACTGTATATACAAGGCAGAGGGTATCAATCCCACCATCCTGTTTTATACAGTAAGTAGAGTGTCTGTGTCCCAAATGACACCCTATTTCCTATACTATTCCTATAAGTAGTGCACTACATAGGGAATAAGATGCCATTTGAGACACACACACAGTGTGTGTTATCACTGTATCTTACAGTGTGTAACCACTATGTCACTGTGTATCCAGTGTGTGCTCTGTGCTGTATGATGTAGCGCATTGTGTATGTTGTAGGACCAGGGTTCCACGGGACCCAGTAGACCCTGACATTGGGTTGGTCTGTCTGTCTGTCCGTCCGTCACTCGGGGATCAATACGTCTGAACCACCCACCGTGACCTCGTCTTTCATCGACCAGAGATGTGACAGATGACAGGAAATATGCACGTCTATTACCTCTTCTACCAGACAGGCACTCTGCTCTAATATTCAATAACACTGGCATGTGCCACGCAGAATGAAGCGATGTACTGGCCATGCATTCGAAGTGGTACGCTAGTATGGATATCATATCAACATAACCCAGATGAGATGAGCTGAAGTGAAGGTTTTAATAAAGACGTTACAGTTTATTTCACGTTAGTAGCTTAGGAGACAGGGTGTACATGCAAAAAGGGCAAAAAAACATAGTTAATACAACATAAATGTGTGGAGCAGCGCAAGCAATGTTTCAGCATCCTCTTTCGTGGAAGGAAAAGAAAGCTGTAGAAGTCAAGGGGAGCTGGTTGGCTTGGCTACTTGTGAGACAGAGAGAGCTTAACGTTATCTCTGTTCCACAGAAAGAGCATCAGGGCTGTAGTGATTACCACCACATAGTTGCTGGTGCCCAGTGGTTCCCAAACTTTCATAGTCCCGTACCCCTTCAAACATTCAACCTCCGGCTGTGTACCCCCTCTAGCACCAGGGTCAGCGCACTCTCAAATGTGTGTTTTTGCCATCATTGTAAGCCTGCCACACACACACTATACAATACATTTATTTAATATAAGTGAGTGAGAGTGAGAGTTTTTGTTACAATCCGGCTCATGGGAAGTGACGAAGAGCTCTTATAGGACCAGGGCACAAATTATAATATAATAATAATCAATACTTCTGCTCTTTATTTTACCATCTTACATTTAAAACCTTATTTGTTCTTTGAGAATTGTGAATAATTCACTACAGGTTAATGAGAAGGGTGTGCTTGAAAGGATGCACATAACTCTGCAATGTTGGGTTGTATTGGAGAGAGTCTGTCTTAAATCATTTTCCATACACAGTCTGTGCCTGTATTTAGTTTTCATGCTAGTGAGGGCCGAGAATCCACTCTCACATAGGTACATGGTTGCAAAGGGCATCAGTGTCTTAACTGCACGATTTGCCAAGGCAGGATACTCTGAGCGCAGCCCAATCCAGAAACCTGGCAGTGGCTTAAATTATGATTCAATTAAATTTTCACAGAACCGCGTGTTGCAATTTCAATGAGGCTGTCTTGTTCAGATATCAGTAAGTGGACTTGGAGGCAGGGCATGAAAGGGATAACGAATCTAGTTCTTTGTGTCATCCGTTTTGGGAAAGTATCTGCGTAATTGCGCACTCAACTCACTCAGGTCCTTCGCTATATCACATTTGACATTGTCCGTAAGCTTGAGTTAATATGCACACAAAATCATACAATTATGGAAAGACCTGTGTGTTGTCCATGTTAATGCAGACAGAAAAGAGCTCCAACTTCTAATCATAGGCTCAATTTTGTCCCACACATTGAATATAGTTGCGGAGAGTCCCTGTAATCCTAGATTCAGATCATTCAGGCGAGAAAAAACATCCCCCAGATAGGCCAGTCGTGTGAGAAACTCGTCATCATGCAAGCGGTAATACAAGGGAAAATTGTGGTCAGTAAAGAAAACTTTTAGCTCGTCTCTCAATTCAAAAAAACGTGTCAATACTTTGCCCCTTGATAACCAGCGCACTTCTGTACGTTGTAAAAGCGTTACATGGTGTCACGACTTCCGCCGAAGTCGATCCCTCTCCTTGTTCGGGCAGAGTTCGGCGATCGACGTCACCAGCCTTCTAGCCATCGCTGATCCACTTTTCATTTTCCATTTGTTTGGTCTTTGTTTTACACACCTGGTTTCAATTCCCCAATTACATGTTCATTATTTAACCCTCTGTTTGCCCCATGGTGTTTGTGTGTGTTTGTTTATTGTAGGTTCGGTCCGTTGTTTGTGGGCCTGGTGTTACTTCATGTGTTTTGATATTTTGAGTAAAGTTCCTTGTGTTACTCATCTCTGCTGTCCTGTAATTGTAATTTGAAAAAAATCATTTGAATCACATTTTTATTTGGCGTACCCCCGACGGCATTGCGCGTACCTCAGTTTGGGAATACCTGGTGAAGGCTATATTAGTTGGATTTATTAGACTTTTTAAAATGGAGATGTTCCAAAGGTCTGCATCAGTGGCTTGTAGGCTGTGTGTGGAAGCAAGGATATGCTAAATGTGATTATGTTAATTAACGGTCAATTACCGTGAGACCGGCAGTTATTTGCTTGACAATCACCGGCTGACAAAATTTCATGACATCCACAGCCCTACTCACATTCATTATTTCCCTTCCATGGGGGGAGTCATTCACGTCGCTCACCGTGAACCATACAGACACTACAGGAAGATTAAGAGACAACAGCCACCATCGAGTCCAAGAGGACTGTTCTTTCTCAGAAAAAGCATCAGCAGGAGAAGAGCAATCAGTCTCTCAGTAGGGGGCTATGAGTCCTCTGGGCAGAACGACAGGTTTACTCATTCTCTATGTTTCTATTCAGGGAAACCCAAACCACTTCTGTATGTGTCATCTCATTTACACTCATGGAAATAGAATCTCATTGTAACTTATATCTTTGAAGTACTCTTTCAAGTACTCTTTCACCTCACCTACGCGTGTAGCTAACTCGGCAGCGGTGCCTTGGCTGTGTGTACGTGTGTGTACGCGTCGTGTGTGTACGCTTGCATGCACGTGTGTGTGTGGAGTGTCTATGTGTGTGTGTTTACATTTCTAGTCTAGTCGTTTGTGCGTGTCTGTACCCATAATATGCTCACTGTGTGTTCATCCATTCAGACTGACTGGGCTGGGCTCTGTCCGATCATACCTACATGCTCTGTCTCGGGCCATGACACTGTGTGTGTGTGTTGTGTGTGTGTGTCAGAGATCGAGTCTGTCTGACTGGCTGGGCATGGTGCGCTCGACTGCAGAAGACCATGCAATGCTTAGCCTGTCACTGTCCTCCATCAGGCTATGGGAGAGTGGTCAGTGCAGTGGATACACACACAAACGCACCCCGTGTAGGTAGGCTACACATGCACGCGTGCTCTTACGCACACACATGAGGTGCACACTGGATGCACACAGATGCATGCTCTCATGGCATAAGCAAACAACAGCATATTTTCAAGAACGATGACGTTGGTGTGTATTACACAAGCAAGCTCTCACACACGTGCGCACGCACGCACACACACACACACAACACACACACAGAAGCCTACGTCAACAGGTTAATCTAGATCAAGTGAGAGGGGTGCAGATAGGCTCCTGGAGTCATTTCAAAGAGAAATGTCGGTCGACCCGCTCGGTCTGCCCTGAAAGCACCACTGTTATCTGTAGAGAAAACACATGGAGCCAGATTCTATGGAATAATGTGGTCCATAAAACAATACCCAGTAGCGACCACAACCACAGATACAAAATAATCACCACAGAAACAGAACAATAACCACCGACACACACGAGTACGGAGAGGGCTGTCGAGGCCTGTTGGCTGACCTTGTGGTTCTGTCTACTATACACATCTAGCCTGAGTTAAGAAAACACACTAGGGACACTCATTGTACTGCAGGACGTTTTGTAGAAATTCAATGGCGCACAGGATAACATTTACATTTTAAACAGCTTTGCATGGCTTGTTTAAGAAAGGGTGATACTTTGAACAAGGTTGAATTTTCAACGAACCGAAAAATATATATATATTCTGTATAATGGCAATCTTTGAACAATGAATGAGGCTTTCTTAGTAATCTACTGGTGAAGCAGTTTGGGCTTAAGTATTACTTATGTATGAGTAAAGCTTTTAGTGAGGTTTAATGGTTTAATATTTAAAAATGTCAAACTCATCTTTATTATATAAACAGGCAAGTTTAATTTAATCTGGTTTAGCGTTCCAAATAAAGTGAAATCTTTTTTGCTCATGTGATTTTAAAAACAGGTCATCTGGAGTAGGCAGCGCCATATTTAAATAAGTAAATGGTGATAGGACTAAAGAGTTCATCTGTGTGAGTTTTCCATAAATAGACAGGTAGATTACCACTCAGGGCCAGGCCAGAGACAAAGGAAAGGAAAGTGCTTGTGTTTACACACTGTTCCAGTGACATCTCTGTTTTCAGTGTTAGTTTACAGCAGAGCGCTGGCAAACTAGCCAGCTCAGTGTCTGTCTATCTGTTCTTCTGTCTGTTCTTCTGTCTGTTCTTCTGTCTGTCTGTTCTTCTGTCTGTCTGTCTGTTCTTCTGTCTGTTCTTCTGTCTGTCTGTCTGTTCTTCTGTCTGTTCTTCTGTCTGTCTGTTCTTCTGTCTGTCTGTCTGTTCTTCTGTCTGTTCTTCTGTCTGTCTGTTCTTCTGTCTGTCTGTTCTTCTGTCTGTCTGTCTGTTCTTCTGTCTGTTCTTCTGTCTGTTCTTCTGTCTGTCTGTCTGTTCTTCTGTCTGTTCTTCTGTCTGTTCTTCTGTCTGTCTGTATGTTCTTCTGTCTGTTCTTCTGTCTGTTCTTCTGTCTGTCTGTCTGTTCTTCTGTCTGTTCTTCTGTCTGTTCTTCTGTCTGTCTGTCTGTTCTTCTGTCTGTTCTTCTGTCTGTTCTTCTGTCTGTTCTTCTGTCTGTTCTTCTGTCTGTTCTTCTGTCTGTTCTTCTGTCTGTCTGTCCTTCTGTCTGTCTGTTCTTCTGTCTGTTCTTCTGTCTGTCTGTTCTTCTGTCTGTCTGTCTTCTGTCTGTCTGTTCTTCTGTCTGTCTGTTCTTCTGTCTGTCTTCTGGTCTGTCTGTTCTTCTGTCTGTCTGTTCTTCTGTCTGTCTGTTCTTCTGTCTGTCTGTTCTTCTGTCTGTCTGTTCTGTCTGTCTGTCTGTCTGTCTGTCTTCTGTCTGTCTGTCTGTCTGTCTGTCTGTCTGTCTGTCTGTCTGTCTGTCTGTCTGTCTGTCTGTCTGTCTGTCTGTCTGTCTGTCTGTCTGTCTGTCTGTCTGTCTGTCTGTCTGTCTGTCGTCTGTCTTCTGTCTGTCTGTTCTGTCTGTCTGTCTGTCTGTCTGTCTGTCTGTCTGTCTGTCTGTCTGTCTGTCTGTCTGTCTGTCTGTCTGTCTGTCTGTCTGTCTGTCTGTCTGTCTGTCTGTCTGTCTGTCTGTCTGTCTGTCTGTCTGTCTGTCTGTCTGTCTGTCTGTCTGTCTGTCTGTCTGTCTGTCTGTCTGTCTGTCTGTCTGTCTGTCTGTCTGTCTGTCTGTCTGTCTGTCTGTCTGTCTGTCTGTCTGTCTGTCTGTCTGTCTGTCTGTCTGTCTGTCTGTCTGTCTGTCTGTCTGTCTGTCTGTCTGTCTGTCTGTCTGTCTGTCTGTCTGTCTGTCTGTCTGTCTGTCTGTCTGTCTGTCTGTCTGTCTGTCTGTCTGTCTGTCTGTCTGTCTGTCTGTCTGTCTGTCTGTCTGTCTGTCTGTCTGTCTGTCTGTCTGTCTGTCTGTCTGTCTGTCTGCCTGCCTGCCTGCCTGCCTGCCTGCCTGCCTGCCTGCCTGCCTGCCTGCCTGCTGCCTGCCTGCCTGCCTGCCTGCCTGCCTGCCTGCCTGCCTGCCTGCCTGCCTGCCTGCCTGCCGGTCCTCTGCAGCTCTAACAGGAGCCATAGGAGAGTTAGGCTTCAGGAGGCATTCCCAAACTGGGGTATGCGTACCCCCATGGGTACACGCAATGTACATATTACCTCAATTACCTCGACTAACCGGTGCCCCCGCACATTGACTCTGTACGGGTACCCTCTGTATATAGCCTCCACATCGACTCTGTACGGGTACCCTCTGTATATAGCCACGCTATTGTTATTTTACTGCTGCTTATTTCATTATTTGTTACTTTTATTTCTTATTCTTGTTTTATTTTAACTGCATTGTTGGTTATGGCCTGTAAGTAAGCATTTCACCGTAAGGTCTACAACTGTTGTATTCGGCACATGTGACAAATAACATTTGATTTGATTTGTGTCTCACTATGAAAGATGATTTGTCGTGCGGCGAGGACAGGGACCACCAGTTCCCTCTCAGCTGTACTCTGACTGTGCTAATAACGTCCCATTGAGCTGAAGATGTGGAGCTGAAAGAGCGCTCCTGCCACATTGACCTCTGGGGAATAACGGTTAGCCATACTGATCATCAGCTTATTCAGATGGGTACAGTGTTACAAGAGATTCAGATAGCTCGAGATATACCAAATCGTGTTTAGAAGAAGTAAAAGTACAGTAGTTGTTGGTCATAGAGAATATGGAATCATCAGAATTATGTTTTACTTTTCTATATGTAATGCTATGTATTGTGGCGTTAGCGGGTCCATTGCTTAGCTAGCTAAATAACTAGAAGAACGAGGAGAATAGCTCAAGTTGAACCAGCAAAACTGGTTTTAATGCCCTCGAAATACAGGCTAACAGAGCGTTAGAAGAGTTGTCCAAAACAATAAACGTGTCTGGCTCACTGTATAACTTGGTGGAACTCAGAGGAGATGTTATTGTGATCCATTCAGTCTTGGTCTGTCTCGCTGTCACTCAAATCCTCCACAACCCCTTGAGCTAGTGGCCTATCAGCTATATTAACTAGGGGCAACTCCTCCCCCTATACTTTACCCATGAACCCCGCACATGATAAAACTCCAGGGTTGCTACACTGACCCTCCCCTTGCCCTGAGGAAGAGTATGGGGATCTCTGATCGTGGCACTGGTAATGTCCAGGCTACATTGCGGGGTGTGTCTCTTCTTCTCCATGGAAGGTGTAACATTGGGTGGAAGGTGCTACATTGTGGGGTACAATGGCTCTATGTGGCGTCACTCCTTCTCCGTGGAAGGTGTGCTGCAGCGATTAGGAGATATGGGTTGTGCTCTGTTGGGTGTTCTCGCGAAGGCTGATTGCTTGTTCCCTTTATAGGGCACCGTCCCTGTGCAGCAACAAGTCTGGCCTTTGGAGGCCATCTTGACACTCTAGACAACTTCTCCAACTCTTTTCATCACATTGCAGGGTCCAATTCACTTGCTATGCAACTTTGGACCTTTTACCCTCTTAACCTTTTGCGTGTAGGGGGCAGTATTTTAGTTTTTGGCAAAAAAACGTACCCATTTGAAACTATCTATTTCTCAGCCCCAGAAACTAGAATATGCATAGTATTGTCAGATTAGGATAGAAAACACTCTAAAGTTTCCAAAACTGTAAAAATATTGTCTGTGAGTATAACAGAACTGATATTGCAGGCGAAAACCTGAGGAAAATCCAATCAGGAAGTGCCTCTTATTTTGAAACCTCTCTGTTTTTATGCATGCCTATCCTCCATTTAAAGAGTTATCAACCATATTCCCTAAGGTGTCCACAGTCTTTAGACATAGTTTCAGGCTTTTATTTTGAAAAATGAGCGTGAAAGATCACATTGCGTAAGTGGATAGGTGGGGGCTCTCAGAGTGAGTTTTGCGCTCCAGAGTAAAGCGGCCATTGTTCCTCCCGGTGTTATTGAAAAACCTACACACCCGTTTGATATATTATCGAATATATATTTTAAAAACAACCTGAGGATTGATTATAAAAAACGTTTGACATGTTTCTGTGGACATTATGGATATTATTTGGAACTTTCGTCTGCGTTGTCGTGACCGCTCTTTCCTGTGGATTTCTGAACATAACGCGACAAACAAACGGAGGTATTTTGGGTATAAAAATTATCTTTATGGAACAAAAGGATCATTTGTTGTGTAACTGGGAGTCTTGTGAGTGAAAACATCCGAAGATCAAAGGTAAACTATTATTTTAATTGCTTTTCTGATTTTCGTGACCTAGCTACTTAATGCTTAGTGTACATAATGTTATGTTATGCTATCGATAAACGTACGCAAACGCTTGGATTGCTTTCGCTGTAAAGCATAATTTCTAAATCTGAGATGACAGGTGGATTAACAAAAGGCTAAGCTGTGTTTTGCAATATTGCACTTGTGATTTCATGAATATGAATATTTTTTTGTAATATTATTTGACTGGGGCGCTATGCTATTCAGCGGTTGCTGACGAAAATGATCCCGCTACAGGGATGGGTAGCGTCAAGACGGGCCATACACTCACACGAGATCACCAGCCTGGATGTCTTGTCCTTTGATATGTGCATTGTAGCCTCGCTTCTGTCGAATCCCTGCCAGTTCCATCTGCTGCTGAGCAAAGCTATGGGCCACCTCGAAGCGATTTTGCAGCTGACGGGAATGTTCAGGACCTGCTGTGGCAGCTGCTGTGTCAGGCAACCACCTGTACACAAGTTCCGGTGGGGTCCTCAGTTCTCTCTCCAGCATCAACAGTGCAGCACCGTTGACTCCTGAGCCGCACTTAGACAGGCAATGACAATGAAGGGAATTTCGAGGCCCCAAACGCTCTGGTCTGGGGCAGTCTCAAGGGCTAATTCGGAACCTAAAGTCTGCATGAATCTTTCAACTAGCCCATCACTCTGTGGATGCAAGGGGGTAGTCTGCGTCTTCCTGATACCCAGCCGGTCACACATTCCAGCAAATACTCTTGAATCAAAGTTCCTGCCTTGATCGGAATGGAGTACAGATGACGTCCCAAAGTGGCGGAACATCCCTTGCGCCAAGTCCGCAGCCACAGATGTTGCCTCTTGGTCAGGTATGGAGTACCCTTCCCGCCACTTCGTGATGTATTCGATGGCTACTAGCACAAACCGGTTTCGTCTGCAGGTCCGTGGTAATGGCCCAAAACCTCAACAGATATTCTGTCCATGGGTGCCCGTACCTGCGATGACTGCAAGGGAGCACAGGATTGATTCGGGGGACCTTTACAGGAAGTAGACTTCAACATCCCATCTTCTCTGACCCCAATGGAACATCTGTCTTAGTCACCACAGGTTCTTTGTAACTCCAAAGTGGCCAACGCCCGGGGATCTATGATGTGTCTCCAACATGTTTTCACGAAGAGCCACCACTTGCCATTACGTCTTCCCAGGGTGGCTGGACCCTTCCTCCAGCCAACCCATGACCATTATGAGGTCAGGATCATCAGGCTGGAGCAACTTCAAGGAAGCATCATCGGTGAGCACGGTAAAAGGAAGGCCACAAAGGAGATGTTTCAAGAGTTCAGTTGAGCCGACAACTACAAGAAGCTCCTGGCAGGTTACACACTAGTTATTCTCTGTCTTATCAAAGGTAATAGGCAACAACTCATTCTCCTTCAGGGATGAACAGTTTCCCCAGATCTGGGGCCATGCACACAGGGTCCTGACACAAATCCTGCTTCAGGACGTTAAAGGCTGTCTCTTGGTCTGGCCCCTGCTCGAAGGGGGTATCCTTCCGCAACAGGTGGTACAAGGGGGTGGCCACAGTGGCAAACCCAGCAATGAAGTGTCTGTATTAGGAGGCTAGCCCTAAGAAAGACTGTAGATGGTGTATGTTTTCGGGTGTAATCCATTCCCTGACAGCGGCGACTTTATCCGTCTTTGTCATGATTCCTGCTTGGCTGACTGTGTACGAGGAAGGTAACATCTTTCTGCATGAAACTGCACATTTCTGGGTGACGCTTAAATCCAGCTCTTTGGATTCGGCCCAGAACTTCCTTCAAGTTTTCAAACGCAGACTCAAAGCTTGTCCCATGGACCAGTAGGTCATCAAAGTATACCACACATTCATAAGGGCCAGCCTGTCGAAGGTGGCAGGGGCATTGCACAAGCCGAAATGGCATAATGGTAAATTGCCTTTCCTGTGGTGAAGGCCGTCTTCGCTTTGTCTGCCAGTATCCACTCCGTAGATCCAGGGAAGAGAACTACGCTGAGCCAGCAACATAATCGAGGCACTCGTCTATCCGAGGCAGCGGCACCGTCTCGTCGTTCAGTTGCCGATAGTCAGCCAAGAACCTGTATGTTCCATCCTTTTTGAGGACCATGACTATGGGGGAGGCCCATGCACTATCAGACGGTTCGATGGTAGTTATGAAATTGCTTCTTTCAATTATTGATAAACATGTGCCTGTTAAGAAACGGACTGTTAGAACTGCTAAGTCTCCAAGGATGGATGAGGAATTGAAAAACTGTATGGTTGAAAGAGATGAGCCCAAATGAGCGGCTAATAAGTCTTGGCTGCACATCTGACTGGCTGACTTAATGTACATTGAGAAACTATGTGACTTAACAACAATAACGAAAGAGATGTATTATGAAGCCAAGATCAATGACAAAGAACTATGGAAAACACTTTGGAGTACTTTAAATGAAATGATGGGCCGAAGGACAAATTCAGCTCCGTCATTCATTGATTCGGATGGCTTATTCATCACAAGACTATTTGATGTTGGCAAATATTAGGCAGGAAATGCAAACAACGAACAGTGAGCCATTCTACTCAAAAACAAATAATTAAAGAAAATTGTGTAAAGTTAGCGTGGGAGAAGTGGGAAAATGATTGTTACCGATGAATAACAACAAACTTCCTGGCATTGACAATTATATATACACTGAACAAAAACATAAATGCAACATGGCAACAATTTCTAAGATTGTACTGAGTTACAGTTCATAAAAGGAAATCAATCAATTTAAATAAATGAATTAGGCCCTAATCTATGGATTTTACATGACTGTGAATACATATAGGCATCTGTTGGTCACAGATACCTTAAAAAAAGGTAGGGGTGTGGATCAGAAAACCAGACAGTATCTGGAATGACCACCATTTGCCTCATGCAGTGTCTCCTTCGCATAGAGTTGATCAAGCTGTTGATTGTGGCCTGTGGAATGTTGTCCCACTCTGCTTCAATGGCTGTGCAAAGTTGCTGGATATTGGTGGGAACGGGATCACACTGTCGTACACGTCAATCCAGAGTATCCCAAACAAGCTCGATGGGTGAAATGTCTAGTGAATATGTAGGCAATGGAAGAACTGGGACATTTTCAGCTTCCTGGAAGTGTGTACAGATCCATGAGACATGGGGCTGTGCATTATCATGCTGACACATGAGGTGATGACGGCGAGAATTTGACATGAAAATGGGCCTCAGGGTTGTCTTTATGAATTAAAATTGCCATCAATAAAATGCAATTGTGTTTGTTGTCCATAGCTTATGCCTGCCCATAACATAACCCTCACAATGTTGACATCAGCAAACTAATCGCCTACACAATGCCATACACGTGGTCTGCGGTTGTGAGGTAATTTGGACATACTGCCAAATTCTCTAAAACAATTGGAGGTGGCTTATGGTAGAGAAAGTTTCACAGTCCGCAGGCCAATTGCATGCTCCCTCTCAAATTCAGACATCTGTGGCATTGTGTTATGTGACAAAAGGACACATTTTCGTGTGGCTTTGTTTGTCCCCAGCACAAGGTGCACTTGTGTAATGATCCTGCTGTTTAATCAGCTTCTTGATGTGCCATACCTGTCAGGTGAATGGATTATCTTGGCAAAATAAAAATGCTCACTGACAGGGATGTAAACAAAATTGTGTGCACAATTTGAGAGTAATAAGCTTTTGTGCATAGGGAGCATTTCTGGGATCTTTTATTTCAGCTCATGAAACATGGGACCAACACTTTACATGTTGCGTTTATATTTGTGTTCAGTGTAGATGGAAAGCTATTGATGGTAACTGATGGTAACTGAGTCTATAGCTACTCCTATCTGTCAAATCTTTAATCTGAGCCTCGGGCCTAGAGGGAAGTCAAGTCATTCCGCTACCCAAGAATGGTAAAGCGGCTCTTTACTGGTTCTAATAGCAGACCTTTAAGCTTGCTGCCAGCGCTTAGCAAAAATAGTGTTTGACCAAATACCATGCTTCTTCTCTGTAAACAAATTGGGTGTATACAGTGCATCCAGAAAGTATTCAGAACCCTTGACTTTGTCCACATGTTGTTACATTACAGCCTTATAATCTACACACAATACCCCATAATGAGAAAGCAAAAACTTTTTGGGGCATTTTTACAAATGTATAATTTTTTTTTTTGGGGGGGGGAATATGTCTTTTAGATAAGTATTTAGAAGATTTACTCAGTACTTTGTTAAAGCACCTTTGGCAGTGATTGCAGCCTCGAGTCTTCTTAGGTAGGACACTATGAGCTTGGCACACCTGTATTTGGGGAGTTTCTCCCGTTCTTCTCTGAAGATCCTCTCAAGGTCTGTCAGGTTGGATGGGTAGCATTGCTGCACAGCTATTTTCAGGTCTCTACAGAGATGTTAGATTGGGTTCAAGTCTGGGCTATGGCTGGGGCCACTCAAGGACATTCAGAGACTTGTCCCGAAGCCACTCCTGCGTTGTCTTGGCTGTGTGCTTAGGGTCATTAACATTAATCTGAAGACTGTTATTTATCTAATTAACTAGCTATGTTTAATTGGTACCCGATTAAATTAATCATGCAACAATTAACTCATTAGGATCTGGGGCACCATGAGAGCGGTTCTTTAAAGAGGTACCATTTCCCGATTTAACTCTAAAAGGTCTTCACCTATCACATCTATAAAAAGTCAACTTATTGAGGCCTCCCAAGTGACGCTGTGGCCTAGGCACTGCATCGCAGTGATAGCTGTGCCACTAGAGATTCTGGGTTTGAGTCCAGGCTCTGTTGCAGCCGACCGTGACCAGGAGACCAAATGGGCGGTGCATAATTGGACCAGCACCGTCCAGGTCAGGGGAAGGTTTGGCCGGCAGGGATGTCCTTGTCCCATCGCGAACTAGCGACTCCTGTGGCGGGCCGGGCGCAGTGCACGCTGACATGGTCACCAGGTGTATGTTGTTTCCTCCGACACATTAAACTCTAAAAGGTTGTTACCTATCACATCTATAAACAGTCAACTTATTAATCATTACCTCGTACCATATCACCATTCTGAACAGTTGTAACCTCCTTGCATCTGCAAAAACAAGAGTCTTACTTATGATTCAGTACTACACAAATTGGTTTCATTATTTATTTACTAACTAATTAAATGGAAACACAGGATAAACACACACACTCTGCACCGATTATTGACTGGAGACGTAATATGCTGAGAACAGGTCCCTAGCGGAATGGCAACAACATGGATGCTTGTTAAGGAAGAGATAGAGAGGGACAGAGACACACCTACACTCTAACCTACAATAACCATATACTTTGCACACAAACCTCCGCCCGCTTTGAGCAAGAAATCATTAATGTATTTATGTGAAATGCCTGGATTCGCCGGAGATCGCTCGTTGAACGGGGCAGTCTTGGAAAGAGGGTTGGGCCTTTTCGTGGCAGACTTGTAAGGCTCTGTTTGTCCGAAATGGTTCCAACAACTCTTCTACTGTTGTCCTTCTTAGTAGTTGTCCTGTATATGGTGACTTGTCGTGTAGTACTGAACAGAACTACAGAGTCAAATTTTCCTTCCATTCCGATGGTTTGAGCAGAGTAACAGGATGGTCCTAATTAAATTTGTTTTCGAAGATACTTTACTGGTACAGCTAATCAGCCGTACCAGTGATTGTTCCGGGAGGTGAGTTTATCGTCTCCACCTTGTGTTGAGATTCAATGTTCAAACCATTTTAAACTTGTAGATGCAGCTTCACACTGTTTCTGGTTCCATGTGTAACCCATCATTTATTCCTTTTGCTTGAAAGGGGTAGTTCCGGCAGGTGTCACGCTCCATGACCTCACTTCGGGGTGGTGATTACTCTGTGTGCAAAGTTATGGAAAGCAATTATCTCTTATAATTTCTTAAATCACATCCCTCTCTTAACAGAAACACTTTCATAATTGTTCATATTACACGCACATAGTATGGAAACTTAATCTATGTAGTGGGTATACTTTCCAAGTTACAGTATTTCCTTCATAACATTTTTCATGAAATCACAAAATAACAAACCAAATGGCATTAGTGTTCTATAGGTCGCCTCTGACCATTCCCCACGTTCTACGTTGAAAATATTGTTCCAGTATTCGCTTTTGGATGTGTTAAGAGTTTCAGCGGGAAAAGGTCTGTTGAGACAAAGCACATTCCTTTAGTGAATTTGGAGAGTACAGGCCTGGATCTTCTCCTTTGATTTACAACAGATCGTCAGTGTCCATCCCCACTAGTTCTTTCCTTCCCCCTCTACGGGTGAAAGGGGGTCTGATTGAAGTTATTCATTGCAAACCTAATCTGACCTATTTGGATTCTCGTGGTCAGTCATGGCAGCATTCAAGCCAAAGAGTTCAATCTTGGTTTCATCAGACCAGAAAATCTTGTTTCTCATGGTCTGAGAGTTCTTTAGGTGCCTTTTGGCAAACTCCATGCAGGCTGTCATGTCCCTTTTACTGGTCACTCTACCATAAGGCCCTGATTGGTGGAGTACTGCAGAGATGGTTGTCCTTCTGGAAGGTTCTCCCATCGCCACAGAGGAACTCTAGAGCTCTGTCAGAGTGACCATTGGGTTCTTAGTCACTTCCCTGACCAAGTTTCTTCTCCCCTATTACTTAATACAAAAATGATCCCTATACCATACACAAAAACGTTTTTAAAGTAGGTGCAAAGGTCGAGAGACAAATTGGAGTAATCAAACTGACAGACACATTTAATATCACCTTACACACTCTTCCCTGCATGTAGCTAATCTGGTGTGACTAATCATTAGTCCAAACAGTTTCAAAACATTTTGCAACTGAAATTAGAGTTTCTATTGGACAATTTCAGGTAGGTAACTCGCAGTTTCATTCTGTTTTCTATTGTTTAAGAAATGTTTTGAAACAGAATCGGCTGAATGAATGCACCCCTGATCACCCAAATACACAGTTCCCTTTCATAGCAGCCAAATATAGCATCATCACTTTGCTCGTTGTATAATTACTTCTCACATCTACATGCTCTCCTCCTCTCACCTTTTCCCTTCGCTTGTGGACTTTAGTGCACAACACAACAGCAGTGACCAGGCACAAAACCTATCCAAGCCAAACCTTCATACCATAACCACTAACCGCTACACAGCTTACATCGTTGTCACTACATTAATGTTATAGTTAACAAACTAGAACTAACACGTTGGTAAACCCACAATCCAATTAATGTGTACAATCATGCAATACAGTGTACAGCAAGCAGTGGCAATACATTTATAAAACCGAAAGCTTACCTTGACTTGGAAGAGTTGCAGTGTTGGATAGCCTTAGCCAGGAAGCTAACATAACAACTTGACTCAAACAGAGAGGAATGCTATTTGAGTAGGTGAAATGATCTGCATTAGCTAAGTAAATTAAAAGGTAATCTAATAACAATAGTAAAATTTCAATGAAAGCTAGCTCTCTCTCTCTGCTGCTTCTCCTTAAATTTGTAGAAATGAATTTGTTCAAAACTGTTCCTATTGTCTTTCTCTCTGTTTGCACTGCAATGCTAGCTTGCTGTAGGTTATGCTTTCAGTACTAGATTAATCCTCTGATCCTTTGATTGAACGGACAGCATGTCGGTTCATACTGCAAGAACTTTGATAGGTTGGAGAACGTCCTCCAGAAGTTGTCATTATCACTGTGTAAGTCTATGGAAGGGGTTGAGAATCATAAGCCTCCTAGATTTTCAATTGAAGCCAATGTACCCAGAGGAGGACGGAAAATAGCTGTCCTCCAGCTACACCACAGTGCTACCCTAGAGGGTGCTGTTCAGGCTACTGTAGCTGTAGATCTTCATTACATAACAGTGTGTATTAATCCGTTATTTGATAACGTGAATATATTTAGTATAGTTTAATAGTCTAAAAATGTATTTCCTGAAGTAGGGGCCACAAGGGTGGAGTCAGGGGCTGGACAATAACGCCATGTGTGTCCTCTCTGGCGACACTAGTAGCAGATCTGTTGTTGTTGGTCCTCTTGAGATATCAAGTTGAAGGAAGTTGGGCCCACTGGAGCAGTGCCTAAGGAAGATGGTCCATGGGGTTGGAGGGCACAAGTCATCACTTGGTTCGGGGAGCAGCCAAAGCCTTCGATGAGTATGTCTTCCACTTCCAGCACCCACTTTAAAGCTGCCTCCAGTGTCTGAGGGTTGTTGAGCCAAACTTGTTGGCGTAGGAGCATGGTTAGTAAGCTTCCCAGCTTCTCTCCAGGGGCTCTGTATCTTGCATTGAACCTCTGTTGCATCACTGCAGTGCGTGATGTGTTCCAAAAGCGCCTTTCCAAGGCCCTGACTATTGCTTGGGGGTTATTCAGATCTGCCACCATCACATCTAGTAGAGCTTTCCTAGCCTCTCCCTACAGCGCTGGCTAACTGGAGCTTGAGGTACAGCATTACTAACATCATCTTCATTTGTGCGTCCCAGGTAGCCTCTCTGTCATAAGGAAATGTGCATTCGGGTTTGCTAGCATGGCTAACTCTTGGTTGCATCCTCTTCTCTGCCTTCCAGACGTCCTGCAACATGCCCATGTTGGGGCTCTCTCTCCCTATCTCCCACCAACCCACTGTTCCTGGGGCCTCTGAAGATCTGCTCAAAGGCCCTCTCCATCATCGTGCCCATTCTCTGCATAAATCCCTCTTCAACTCTGCTTGCAATGTTACCCTCTAGTTCTGAGATACGAACAGTTTTTTTCTTTCATGTTGTCGCTGCCAGCATGGATAACATGGGAGATGACATATTGTTTGTTTTGATGCGTGAGCTGCTCCACGTGGCTCATCCTCGCGGGCGAAATGGAAAGTCGCTTTCCATTATTACCTGAGGTAACTCGGTTAGCAGAGTAGCTGTGGATGTCTACGGAAATCCTCTGATCTCTTTTCTTCACAGGACTGGAGCTTCATCTGATGACCACTTATTTGGCACCTCCGGAGGAGTAAAGGCATAAAGTGATCCATTGTATTCTCGATTGTATCTGTCCCATCGTCTTCTCTCCAGTAGCTAGCTAGCTAGCGCGAGGGGGACGGTGTGGCATTAGTGGGTCCACTCCTTAGCTAGAAGGACGAGGAGACTTTAGCTCATATTGGAACCGGGTTTTAATGCCCTCAAAATATAGGCTAACACAGGGTTATAGAAGGGTTGCCCAAAAACAATAAACGTGCCTGGCTCAATGTATAAGTTGGTTCAACTCAGTGGAGACGTTATCCCCCCTGCAACAAAAAATATATTTGTTCAACTTTTTGGCGTCTCAGCTATCTGAACTAGGGGAAACTCCTCCCGTCATACATTCCCCATGAGCTCCCCACATGATAGAGCTAGAGGGTCACTACATTATGTTGAGCCTTGATGAATTGAATAAGCACCTGGCGTTCCTACTCCAGCCGTTTGTTAACTTCTTTGGGACTGGGGGCAGTATTGAGTAGCTTGGATGAATAAGGTGCCCAGAGTAAACTGCCTGCTACTCAGGCCCAGTTGCTAATATATGCATATTATTATTAGATTTGAATAAAACTGTTATGAATGATGTCTGTGAGTATAACATAACATAACTCATATGGCAGGCAAAAACCTGAGAAATAAATCCAACCAGGAAGTGGGAAATCTGAGGTTTGGAGTTTTTCAAGTCATTGCCTATCGAATATACAGTATCTATGGGGTCATATTGCACTTCCTAAGGCTTCCACTAGATGTCAGCAGTCTTTAGAATGTTGTTTGAGGCTTTTACTGTGAAGGAGGGGGGAATGAGAGATGATTGAGTCAGGGGTCTGGCAGAGTGCCATGAGCTGATCACACGCGCTCATGTGAGAGTTAGCTGCGTTCCATGGCATATCTACAGACAAAGGAATTCTCCGGTTGAAACATTATTGAAGATTTATGATAAAAACATCCTAAAGATTGATTCTATACTTCGTTTGACATGTTTCTACGAACTGTAATATGACATTCCATCTGAACTTTCGCCTGGACTTGCCCGCGCGTCGTGAGTTTGGATTGTGTACTAAATGCGCAAACAAAATGGAGGTATTTGGACATAAATTATGGACTTTATGGAACAAATCAAACATTTATTGTGGACCTGGGATTCCTGGGAGTGCATTCTGATGAAGATCATCAAAGGTAAGTGAATATTTCTAATGCTATTTCTGACCTCTTGACTCCAACATGGCGGGTATCTGTTTGGTTTGTTTTGTTGTCTGAGCGCTGTACTCAGATTATTGCATGGTGTGCTTTTTCCGTAAAGTTTTTAAAAAATCGGTTGCTTTAAGGAGAAGTGGATCTAAAATACCATGCATAACAGTTGTATCTTTTATCAATGTTTATTATGAGTATTTCTGTAAATTGATGTGGCTCTCTGCAAAATCACTGGATGTTTTGGAAATACTGAACGTAACGCGCCAATATAAACTGAGATTTTTGGATATAAATATTAACTTTATCGAACAAAACATACATGTATTGTGTAACATGAAGTCCTATGAGTGTCATCTGATGAAGATCCTCATTGGTTAGTGATTTAATTTGATCTCTATGTCTGCTTTTTGTGACCACTCTCTTTGGCTGGAAAAACGGCTGTGTTTTTCTGTAAGTAGGTGCAGACCTAACCTAATCGTTTGGTGTGCTTTCGTCATAAAGCCTTTTTGAAATCGGACACCGTCCCACATATCCCAGAGAGGTTAACATACATCGTTCACAATCATGAAGAATATGGAATCGTCAGATCTATGTTTCAACACCAACTTTCCATCAATACTGACCAGCCAGGCGTGTGATTGTGAGAGACAGATCCCAGACGTAGACAACACAAACAGCTGTGAAATCCCTGACAAGCCTGTTTAAACACATCTGACCATTACAAACTACACTACCGTCTGTCTGTCTGTCTGTCTGTCTGTCTGTCTGTCTGTCTGTCTGTCTGTCTGTCTGTCTGTCTGTCTGTCTGTCTGTCTGTCTGTCTGTCTGTCTGTCTGTCTGTCTGTCTGTCTGTCGTTGTCTGTCTGTCTGTCTGTCTGTCTGTCTGTCTGTCTGTCTGTCTGTCTGTCTGTCTGTCTGTCTGTCTGTCTGTCTGTCTGTCTGTCTGTCTGTCTGTCTGTCTGTCTGTCTGTCTGTCTGTCTGTCTGTCTGTCTGTCTGTCTGTCTGTCTGTCTGTCTGTCTGTCTGTCTGTCTGTCTGTCTGTCTGTCTGTCTGTCTGTCTGTCTGTCTGTCTGTCTGTCTGTCTGTCTGTCTGTCTGTCTGGTCTGTCTGTCTGTCTGTCTGTCTGTCTGTCTGTCTGTCTGTCTGTCTGTCTGTCTGTCTGTCTGTCTGTCTGTCTGTCTGTCTGTCTGTCTGTCTGTCTGTCTGTCTGTCTGTCTGTCTGTCTGTCTGTCTGTCTGTCTGTCTGTCTGTCTGTCTGTCTGTCTGTCTGTCTGTCTGTCTGTCTGTCTGTCTGTCTGTCTGTCTGTCTGTCTGTCTGTCTGTCTGTCTGTCTGTCTGTCTGTCTGTCTGTCTGTCTGTCTGTCTGTCTGTCTGTCTGTCTGTCTGTCTGTCTGTCTGTCTGTCTGTCTGTCTGTCTGTCTGTCTGTCTGTCTGTCTGTCTGTTCTGTCTGTCTGTCTGTCTGTCTGTCTGTCTGTCTGTCTGTCTGTCTGTCTGTCTGTCTGTCTGTCTGTCTGTCTGTCTGTCTGTCTGTCTGTCTGTCTGTCTGTCTGTCTGTCTGTCTGTCTGTCTGTCTGTCTGTCTGTCTGTCTGTCTGTCTGTCTGTCTGTCTGTCTGTCTGTCTGTCTGTCTGTCTGTCTGTCTGTCTGTCTGTCTGTCTGTCTGTCTGTCTGTCTGTCTGTCTGTCTGTCCTGTCTGTCTGTCTGTCTGTCTGTCTGTCTGTCTGTCTGTCTGTCTGTCTGTCTGTCTGTCTGTCTGTCTGTCTGTCTGTCTGTCTGTCTGTCTGTCTGTCTGTCTGTCTGTCTGTCTGTCTGTCTGTCTGTCTGTCTGTCTGTCTGTCTGTCTGTCTGTCTGTCTGTCTGTCTGTCTGTCTGTCTGTCTGTCTGTCTGTCTGTCTGTCTGTCTGTCTGTCTGTCTGTCTGTCTGTCTGTCTGTCTGTCTGTCTGTCTGTCTGTCTGTCTGTCTGTCTGTCTGTCTGTCTGTCTGTCTGTCTGTCTGTCTGTCTGTCTGTCTGTCTGTCTGTCTGTCTGTCTGTCTGTCTGTCTGTCTGTCTGTCGTCTGTCTGTCTGTCTGTCTGTCTGTCTGTCTGTCTGTCTGTCTGTCTGTCTGTCTGTCTGTCTGTCTGTCTGTCTGTCTGTCTGTCTGTCTGTCTGTCTGTCTGTCTGTCTGTCTGTCTGTCTGTCTGTCTGTCTGTCTGTCTGTCTGTCTGTCTGTCTGTCTGTCTGTCTGTCTGTCTGTCTGTCTGTCTGTCTGTCTGTCTGTCTGTCTGTCTGTCTGTCTGTCTGTCTGTCTGTCTGTCTGTCTGTCTGTCTGTCTGTCTGTTACATCTCTAGCTTTAAATTAACCCACAAAGCTACATAATAACCTAGTTATAACTTAAAAAACAAGCATTTGTTTGGGTGATGTTGCCTCTTGGCCAGGGCTCTCTCTATCTTAATGGGACTGGCCTTGTTGAATATAATATACACAAAAATAGAATGGTGGCCAAATATGCAAATATGTCTGTTTATGTGTCCTCTGTCCTTCCATAATGGGAGCAGGCACTTTGCTGTCCTTTAGTATAAAAGCATGATTAATATAATGGGGCTATTGTTTTGTTTACCACGGCGCCAGGAGGGGTGGAATTATTTCAGGACCAAACAGAGGAGTTTGCCTCATATGAACCTGAGACTGATGTTGAGTCTGATGTAGAGGCTGAGGTGGAGGGTAGAGGCTGAGGTAGTGGCTGAGATGGAGAGTGAGGTAGAGGCTGGGGTGGAGGCTGGGCTAGAGTCTGAGGTAGAGGCTGGGGTGGAGGCTGGGGTAGAGGCTAAGGTAGAGGTACAGGCAGATCTAATCAGGGTGAATCATGAGGGGGAGGACATACATCACATGAATTACCCTACCACCAGTCATCACCAGTGTGTGTGTGTGTGTGTGTGTGTGTGTGTGTGTGTGTGTGTGTGTGTGTGTGTGTGTGTGTGTGTGTGTGTGTTTGTGCTTGAACAAGGGTCTATTAATCATAGACTGTGCTGCAGGGAGAGCAAGGCTGGAGCCCTGGGCAGGTTGAGACAGGATCAAATGGGGCCAGACAGATAGCCCACACAGTGTGATGCCACGCGGCTTGGTACGCCAGGACACACTTAGAATTATAATGGATTGTAACACTACATCATATCGTTTGGGAGCTAACAAAAGGTTGATTCATTCATTCATTCATCACTATTCCAAATGTGTTGTACAGATAAAATGTATATTCGTTGTATGTGGCACATGTGGGCTGTTAACCAACAACCTTGGTTTGACCGGGACCATGCTCCAAACACAGAACCAGAACCCAAGCTGTTCCAAAGGTGATAGTGTTCCAATTAGATAAAGATGCAAAGTAGTGAATTATACACTCTTAAAAATAAAA
Organism: Oncorhynchus kisutch; assembly: GCF_002021735.2. Classification (NCBI taxonomy): domain Eukaryota; kingdom Metazoa; phylum Chordata; class Actinopteri; order Salmoniformes; family Salmonidae; genus Oncorhynchus; species Oncorhynchus kisutch. The sequence goes on from NC_034185.2 coordinate 38,297,499, forward strand.
GGTACCCATTTGAACCAAATAAGGTTCTTCAGAGCGATGTGTTAGGGTAGGGATGGGCAACTCCAGTCCTCGGGGGCCTGAGTGGTGTCACACCTTTTCATAGCAAACATCCAAGCTAATTGAACTAATTGCTTTCTAAACTGAAGATCATGAATAGTTGATTAGGTGCATTAGGGGTTACACCACTCTGGCCCCAGAGGACTTGCCCATCCCTGGCATAGGGAACCATTTGAGATTTTCTGAAGACATTTTATGCAAATAAAGTGTTCAGCATTATTAGCATATTTCCCAGGGTGCCTTTCAAGTACATTGTTTAGATACCAGTACCACCCATAACTGTGTTTGTTTGATACATGGTTGTTGTATTCCTTCATGTTCAGTTCTGTGGCTTTCACCAAGTGAGACCCTAAGTGAATATGTTATCATTAAAATGAATCCAATACATATTTTCTACCCTGAAACTCTGAAACTCTACCCTGAAACTCATGGTTTAACTTTACAGGCTAAATCAGGCCTGCAAGTGATGTGTAATTCCGATTGCAATCCAGCCACGTGACTGGTGACACAACACACTTCCGCGTTGTCTCCACACTGCTGTACTGTTTGTTGCTACATGCCAAACTTCTTAGCTTTTTACTCTTAATAACTATTTAAATCAACTCTGTATTTAACAAGTTTACCAACGTCTTAGTTAAGTCCTCACACAACTTTTTCAATTCAACTTTTTCGCCTTATCTGCAGGACCTCCTCCGGCCGAAAAAAAAAAGCTAAGTGACATTATTCCTTCTCGTTGCAGTCAATGTACTCGTAATATACAGGCGAAGTATAGCCGTAATGTGAGGATAGTCGAGTTGCAAGCTCGGCTTCGGACGCTATCGTTAGGCAAGGGCAATGTAACCGTAGGAAAGGATGATGCCGTGTCTGTGCCACCAGTAAATACAGGCGGTAGAGTTAATCCCCTTGCACATTAACCGCAGCCAGACAATTCTCACATGGCTTCTGGAAAGAAATGCTGTCGGCATGCTCAACCAGTGTCGCTCATTCAGCCGATAGAAAGTTTGAAGCGGTTTTCCCCACTAAGCAACGAGTCAGAGCCAGAGCCTTCTCAGGTCTCTCCCCAACTCGTTATGGGGCCGCCGAAGCCTTCCACCATTAGCTCTGACCAAATTGAAATCCCTAGTCATTGGCGACTCCATTAACCGCAATATTAGACTTAAAAATAATCATCCAGCGATCATGCACTTTTTACCAGGGGGCAGGGCTACTGACGTAAAGGCTAATCTGAAGATGGTGCTGGCTAAGGCTAAAACTGGCGAGTGTAGGGAGTATAGGGATATTGTTATCCACGTCGGCACCAACAATGTTCGGATGAAACAGTCGGAGGTCAAGCGCAACATAACTTCAGCGTGTAACATCTAAAAAAGGCGTTGGCATTGAGTAATTGTCTTCGGGCGCCTCCCAATTAGGGGGAGTGATGAGCTCTACAGCAAACTCGCACAACTCAATCGCTGGTTAAAAACAGTTTTCTGCCCCTCCCAAAAGATAGAATTTGTACATAACTGGCCCTCTTTATGGGACTCCCCCACAAACGGGACCAAGCCTGGCCTGCTGAGGAGTGACGGACTCCATCCAAGCTGGAGCGGTGCTCTCATCTTGTCTATCAACATAGACAGGGCTCTAACTCCTCCAGCTCCACAATGAGAGAGGGTGCAGGCCAGGCAGCAGGCTGTTAGCCAGCCTGCCAGCTTAGTGGAGTCTGCCACGAGCACAGCTTTCCCCATTGAGACCGTGTCTGTGCCTCGATCTAGGTCAGGCAAAACTAAACATGGTGGTGTTCGCCTTAGCAATCTCACTGAAATAAAGACCTCCTCCATTCCTGTCATTATTGAAAGAGATTGTGATAATATCTCACATCTCAAAATATTACTACTTCCAAGGCAGTCATAGTCAATGAACTAATCACTAGTCAATGAACTAATGAACTAATCACTGAAACAAGGCTCAAGGCTGATGAACAGTGTTAAATGTGGCCTCTCCTCCTGGTTACACTAGTGACCATGTCCCCCGATGCATCCCGCAAAGGCGGAGGTGTTGCTAACATTTACGACAGCAAATTTCAATTGTTTTCGTCTTTTGAGCTTTTAGTCATGAAATCTATGCAGTCTACTCAATCACTTTTTATAGCTACTGTTTACAGGCCTCCTGGAAAAGTCCACAGACCCACTCCAAAAGGCTTTCAGAGCCACTGTAGACTTGGTTTTCTCTAACATGTCTCGGGACCTACGCATTGCCACAATTGCCTGGATCTAGTGTTGTCCCTATGGAATCAATATTGTCGATCTAAATGTTTCATATAATCATGAACTATCGGACCACCATCTTATTACGTTTGCAACCGCAACAAATAATTTTCTCAGACCCCAACCAAGGACTATCAAAAGCCACACTATAAATTCTCAAACAACCCAAAGATTCCTACCCAAGGACGTCGGAGTACAAAAATCAGTTACCACCGAACAGAGGATCTAAACTTAACCTTAATAATACCCAAGACGCAGTCACACCTCAAAAAAGAAAAAAAAATCTGTCACAAGAAATTAGCTCCCTGGTATACAGAAAATACCCGGTCCCTGAAGCAATCTTCCAGAAAATACCCGGTCCCTGAAGCAATCTTCCAGAAAATACCCGGTCCCTGTAGCAATCTTCCAGAAAATACCCGGTCCCTGAAGCAATCTTCCAGAAAATACCCGGTCCCTGTAGCAATCTTCCAGAAAATACCCGGTCCCTGAAGCAATCTTCCAGAAAATACCCGGTCCCTGTAGCAATTTTCCAGAAAATACCCGGTCCCTGAAGCAATCTTCCAGAAAATACCCGGTCCCTGAAGCAATCTTCCAGAAAATACCCGGTCCCTGAAGCAATCTTCCAGAAAATACCCGGTCCCTGTAGCAATCTTCCAGAAAATACCCGGTCCCTGTAGCAATCTTCCAGAAAATACCCAGTCCCTGAAGCAATCTTCCAGAAAATACCCGGTCCCTGAAGCAATCTTCCATAAAATACCCGGTCCCTGAAGCAATCTTCCAGAAAATACCCGGTCTTAGTCTTCCAACTACCGTGCAGTATCGAAGAGCCTCACTGCTGCTTGATCAGCCTACTTTTCCTAAACAATCCAAAATGTATATTTGATACTGTCGCAAAGCTAACTACAAAGCAGCATTCCCCAAGTGACGATGACCTTCACTTCAGCTGGGGAGAATTCATGAACATCTTTGACGAAAACATCTCCTCTTTGAATATGCGTATTTCTCAGTTCTCATGAGTCTGCACAGAACAGCCAGGACCTTGGATCAATGGAAACACTCAAGTTTTTTAATCCTGTATCTCTTGACACATTCACAAAAATAGTCAAACCTTCCAGCTGCCTACTGGGCCCTATTACTACTAAACACCTGAAAGAGCTACTTCCTGTGCTTGGCCCGCCTACTGTATGTTGAACATAATAAATGGCTTATTATCCTGCGGGTGTGTACCAAACTCCATCAAATCAAGTCCAAATCATTCAAATCAAATTGTATTTGTCACCGACACGTCTTTAGCAGAGGTTATGTTGTGTTTCCATCTCCAACAGTGCAGTAATATTTAAGAAGTAATATCTAACAATACACGCAATCTAAAGTAAAGGAATGGAATTAAGAATATATAAATATTTGGACGAGCAATGTCAGAGCTGCATAAAAAAGGTAGAGTAGAATAGGATAGAATACATCATCTACATTATATATACAGTTGCACCCTCCTGCAGCAAAGCACCCCCACAACATGATGCTGCCACTCCCTTGCTTCACGGTTGGGATGGTGTTCTTCGGCTTGCAAGCATCTCCCTGTTTTTCCTCCAAACATAATGATGGTCATTATGGCCAAACAGTTCTATTTTTGTTTCCTCAGACCAGAGGACATTTCTCCAAAAAGTACAATCTTTGTCCCCATGTGCAGTTGCAAACCGTAGTCTGTTTTTTTATGGCAGTTTTGGAGCAGTGGCTTCTTCCTTGCTGAGCGGCCTTCAGGTTATGTCGATATAGGACTTGTTTTACTGTGGATATAGATACTTTTGTACTTGTTTCCTCCAGCATCTTCACAAGGTCCTTTGCTGTTGTTCTGGGATTGATTTGCACTTTTCGCCCCAAAGTACGTTCATCTCTAGGAGACAGAACGTGTCTCCTTCCTGAGCGGTATGACGGCTGCGTGGTCCCATGGTGTTTATACTTGCATACTATTGTTTGTACAGATTAACTTGGTACCTTCAGGCATTTGGAAATTGCTCCCCAGGATGAACCAGACTTGTGGAGGTCTACAGTTTTTTTTCTGAGGTCTTGGCTGATTCTTTTGATTTTCCCATGATGTCAAGCAAAGAGGCACTGAGTTTGAATGTAGGCCTTGAAATACATCCACAAGTACACCTCCAATTGACTCAAATGATGTCAATTAGCCCATCAGAAGCTTCTAAAGCCATGACATAATTTTCTGGAATTTTCCAAGCTGTCTAAAGGCACAGTCAACATTGTGTATGTAAACTTCTGACCCACTGGAATTGTGATGCAGTGAATTATAAGTGAAATAATCTATCTGTAAACAATTGTTGGAAATATGACTTGTGTCACAAAGTAGATGTCCTAACCGACTGTAGTTTGTTAACAAGAATATTGTGGATTGGTTGAAAAACGAGTTCTAATGACTCCAACCTAAGTGTATGTAAACTTCCGACTTCAACTGTACTGTACATATAACATGAGTAATGCAATTATTATTATTATTATTATTATTGATTTCAAGTCTATAGGGCAGCAGCCTCTATTGTGCTAGTGATGGCTATTTAACAGTCTGATGGCGTTTTAGGTAGAAGCTGTTTTTCAGTCTCTCGGTCCCAGTTTTGATGCACCTGTACTGACCTCACCTTCTGGGTGATAGCGGGGCCTGTATCGAATCTCCCTATTTGTCTCAAACACTTTAGAAAAAGCTGTTGCGCAGCAATGACGTCTTGAAGACGAATAATGTATACGAAACGCTCCAGTCTGGTTTTAGACCCCATCATAGTACTCAGACTGTACTCGTGAAGGTGGTAACCAACCTTTTAATGGCTTCAGATCAAGGCTCTGCACCTGTCCTCGTGCTCCGAGACCTTAGTGCCACTTTTGACGTCATCGATCACCACATTCTTTTGGAGAGATTGGAAACCCTAATTGGTCAACACGGACAAGTTCTTGCCTGGTTTAGATCTTATACGTCGCAAAGATATAATTTAGTCTCTGTGGACCTATCTTTGTCCTGCCGTACATACCTACACGTACGCTACAGTGACAAGGCGCAGGCCTCCTTATTGTCTCTAGAATTTCTAAGCAAAAACAGCTGGAGTCAAGGTTTTCTCCTTTTCCATTCTTATGGAATGGTCTGCCTATCCATGTGAGAGACGCAGACTCTGTCTCAACTTTTACGTCTTTCCTGAAGGAGGTCCTATGATTGAGTGTAGCCTGGCCCAGGGGTTACGAAGGTGAATGGCAAGGCACTGGAGCAGCCGGCTCCCCTCTCTACACTGGGATTCTCTGCCTCTGACCATATTATGGGGGCTGAGTCACTGGCTTAATAGTGTTCTCCCATGCCGTCCCTAGGAGGGGTGCGTCACGTCGTGCCAGGCTCTTTTCGTTGTACTTGACTTGAGTGAGCTGAGTCACTGACGTGATCTTTGCGCCCCCTCGGGCTCGTGCAGTAGGGAAGATCTTTCTGGGCTATACACAGCCTTGTCTCAGGGTAGTATGTTGGTGGTGATATCCCTCTAGTGGTGTGGGGGCTGTGCTTTGGCAAAGTGGGTGGGGTTATATCCTGCCTGGTTGGCCCTGTCCGGGGGTGTCGTCGGACGGGGCCACAGTCTGCCACAACCACCCCTGTCTCCAGTATCTATGCTGCAATAGAATAGGATCAGTCTGTCCTATCAGGTGTAATTCTACTGTCTTATCCGGTGTCCTGTGTGAACTTATGCACCCTCTAATTCTCTCACCTCTCTCACTCTCTCTCTCTCTCTCTCTCTCTCTCTCTCTCTTTCTTTTTTCTCCCCCCCCCCCTTGGAGGACCTGAGCCATAAGACCATGCCTCAGGACAACTCCTGGCTGTCCCCATTCTACCTGGTCATGCTGCTGATCTAGTTTCTGCTATTTTGCCTGTGGCTATGGAACCCTGACCTGTTCACCGGATGTGCTACCTTGTCCCGGACCTGCTGTCTCCCTTTCCCTCTCTTCCCACCCTCTCTCTTTCCCTCCCACTCTACTACACCTGCTGTCTCGACCACTGAATGCTCGGCTATGAAAAGCCAACTGACATTTACTCCTGAGGTGCTGACCTGTTGCACTCTCTATAACCACTGTGATTATTATTGGACCCTGCTGGTCATCTATGAACGTTTGAACATCTTGAAGAACTTTGGGGTTTTAGACTGGGCTTCTGTATAAGCATTTTGTGACATCTGGTGATGTATAAATACATTTTATTGAATGATTGATTTGAAATATATATTGACCTCCATTCAGAATGACTCCCAGGTTTGGGAAGACTAACACAATATGAGGCTACCTAAAGCATCTAAACTAGAACAACCACTTCAGTAAGTATTTATATTTGAGTAGCATAAGATGAATCAATCAATGAATGTGGAAAAACATATACAGTGCCTTTGGAAAGTATTCAGATCCCTTGACATTTTCCACATATTGTTACGGTGCAGCCTTATTCTAAAATGTTTTATATTGATTTTTCCCTCATCATCTACACACAATACCACAATAAATTGAAATATCTGAAATATTACATTTACATAAGTATTCAGACCCTTTACTCAGTACTTTTTTGAAGCACCTTTGGCAGTGATTACAGCATTGAGCATTGACCGATTATGATTTTTCAACGCCGATACGGATACCGATTATTGGAGGACCAAAAAAAGCCAATACCGATAAATCGGCAGATTTTTAAAAATATATATATATATATATTCGTAATAATGACAATTACAACAATACTGAATGAACAATGTTTTAACTTAATATAATACATAAATAAAATCAATTTAGTGAATAAATAATGAAACATGTTCAATTTGGTTTAAATAATGCAAAAACACAGTGTTGGAGAAGAAAGTAAAAGTGCAATATGTGCCATGTAAAAAAGCTAACGTTTAAGTTCCTTGCTCAGAACATGAGAACATATGAAAGCTGGTGGTTCCAATTAACATGAGTCTTATAGTCCCAGTTAAGAAGTTTTAGGTTGTAGTTATTATAGGAACTATGACGCGTCAACTATTTCTCTCTATACCATTTGTAATTCATGACTTCGACTATTGGATGTTCTTATAGGCACATTAGTATTGCCAGTCAAATCTCAGGAGTTGATAGGCTTGAAGTCAAAAACAGCACTGTGCTTCAAGCATTGCTAAAAGCTGCTGGCAAATGCAGTAAAGTGCTGTTTGAATGAATGAATGCTTACTAGCCTGCTGCTGCCTACCACCGCTCAGTCAAATATCAAATCATAGACTTAATTATAATGAACACACAGAAATACTAGCCTTTGGTCATTAATATGGTCAAATCCGGAAACTATTATTTTGAAAACACAACGTTTATTCTTTCAGTGAAATACGGAACTGATCTGTATTTTATCGAATGGGTGGCATCCCTAAGTCTAAATATTGCTGTTACATTGCACAACCTTCAATGTTATGTCAAATTTATGTACAATTCTGGAAAATGTATTAGTCTTTGTAAGGAAGAAATGGTCTACACACAGTTCGCAACGAGCTAGGCGGCCAAAACTGCTGCATATACCCTGACTTGCACTGAACGCAAGAAAAGTGACACAATTTCTCTAGTTCATTTTGCCTGCTAACATGCATTTATTTTAACTAAATATGTAGGTTTAAAAGAATAGAATTCTGTGTATTGATTTTAAGTATGATATTGATGTTTATGGTCAGGTACATTTGTGCAACAATTGTGCTTTTTTGCAAATGTGCTTTTGTTAAATCATCATCCGTTTGGCGAAGTTGAAGTAGGCTGTGATTCAATGATAAATTAACAGGCACCACATCGATTATATGCAACGCAGGACAAACTAGTTAATCTAGTAATATCATCACCCATGTGTAGTTCATTAGTGATTATGTAAAGATTGATTGTTTTTTTACGAGACAAGTTTAATGCTAGCTAGCAACTTAACTTGGCTCCTTGCAGCCACAATGTCCTTTTGATGCTGCACTAGCGTAACATGCATGCAGTCTCCTCGTGGATTGCAATGTCATCGGCCATAATTGCCGTCCAAAAAGGCTGATTACCGATTGTTATGAAAACTTGAAATCGGCCTTAATTAATCGGCCATACCGATTAATCGGTCGACCTCTACTTGGCACACCTGTATTTGCGGAGTTTCTCGCATTCTTCTCTGCAGATCCTCTCAAGCTCTGTCAGGTTGGATGGGAAGTGCTGCTGCACAGCTATTTTCAGGTCTCTCTAGAGATGTTCAATCGGGTTCAAGTCCGGGCTCTGACTGGGCCACTCAAGGACATTCAGAGACTTGTCCCGAAGCCACTCCTGCGTTATCTTGACTGTGTGCTTAGGGTTGTTGTCCTGTGGGAAGGTGAACCTTCGCCCCAGTCTGAGGTCCTGTGTGGTCTGGAGCAGGTTTTCATCAAGGATCTCTCTGTACTTTGCTCCGTTCATCTTACCCTCGATCCTGACTCTCCGTCCCTCCGCTAAAAAACATCACCACAGCATGATGCTGCCACCACCATGCTTCACCGTGGGGATGGTGCAAGGTTTCCTTCAGACGTGACGCTTGGCATTGTCGTGACTTTACTCCAACATTAATCTGAAAACTGTTATTTATCTAATTAACTAACTATGTTTAATTGTTACCCGATTAAACAGCATTCCAGAGGCGACTCCGGGATGCTGGCCTTCTAGGCAGAGTTCCTCTGTCCAGTGTTTGTGTTCTTTTGCCCAACTTAATCTTTTCTTTTTATTGGCCAGTCTGAGATATGGATTTTTCTTTGCAACTCTGCCAAGAAGGCCAGCATCCCGGAGTGGCCTCTTCACTGTTGACGTTGAGACTGGTGTTTTGCGGGTACTATTTAATGAAGCTGCCAGTTGAGGATTTGTGAGGTGTCTGTTTCCCAAACTAGACAATCTAATGTACTTGTCCTCTTGCTCAGTTGTGCACTGGGGCCTCCCACTCCTCTTTCTATTCTGGTTAGAGACAGTTTAAGCTGTTCTGTGAAGGGAGTAGTACACAGCGCTGTACGAGATCTTCAGTTTCTTGGCAATTTCTCAAATATAAAATAAATGTTGATTTGTTTAACACTTTTTTGGTTACTACATGATACCATATGTGTGATTTCATAGTTGTGATGTCGTCACTATTATAAAAAATAAAGAAAAACCCTTGAATGAGTAGGTGTGTCTACATTTTTGATTGTTCATGTCACTTCATTTCTCAGAACAAGAATAGTTTCAAAAGAAAGTTCCTTGTCTCTAGACATTTTGAGCCTGTATTCGAACCCACAAATGCTGATGCTCCAGATACTCAATTAGTCTTAAGAAGGCCAGTTTTATTGCTTCTTTAATCAGAACAACAGTTTTCAGATGTGCTAACATAATTGCAAAAGGTTTTTCTAATGATCAATTAGCCTTTTAAAATGATAATCTTGGATTAGCTAACACAAAGTGCCATTGGAACACAGGAGTGATGGTTGCTGATAATGGGCCTCTGTACGCCTATGTAGATATTCCATAAAAAATCATCCGTTTCCAGCTACAATAGTCATTTACAACATTAACAATGTCTACACGGTATTTCTGATCAATTTGATGTTATTTTAATGGACAAGAAAATGTGTTTTTCTTTCAAAAACACGGACATTTCTAAGTGACCCCAAACTTTTGAACGATAGTGTATGTATGAAGCATAATGTATTTGCTGGTTTATTCCCATGTTTTCAAGTACTTGTGACAAATCATGCATTCCGATTCTTCAATTGTTTGCAATGTACACATGCAGTGTGTAAAATACTTGTTTTGAAGGTTGTAATGATTATGATGCGCTAATTCTAAGCAATTTGACAGCTATGTGTGGCCCAATGTTGACATCATACAATGCATTCTGGGGGTCACGTAAACGTCTCTCAGACCAAAGATGTTATAACAAAGTGAAGGGATGGTTCACTCATCTTTCGAGTTAACTTCCAAAAAGGGAATGATGGGAAGTGAATGATGGTAGATGACACACACCCTTCAACATGCGTACTGCAAACAGACAAAATGTATCTTGTATCCTCTTCTTATCTTTGGTAGACACGGCGGCGCACACAAACTAATGTGATGAATTGTAAATAGTAATTGCTATTAGCTAATTCATATTGTGGTTTCTGACGAGAGTTAGATAAATATGACCACTTGTGTTGTGTTACGTCAATCTTTCCTCAGTTAGCGCCATGTCTAATGTAGTCTACATTATCCGGGTTTGGATGATTGTGTTATTCTGTCGCTTATTTCTGTACATTTCTGAACGTTGCATCCAAACAATAAACTAGGCACATTCAGGACATAACGCTGTGCTAATAGTTTCTTTGGGCCAGAACGATCCCACCTGGTGTGTTGGTACGCGTCAAAGGGTTAAGAAACGTCATTGTTTTCAGTGTAGTGTGTATAGGGTTTGTATAAATTAGTCGAGAGAAGGCAGCAAGAATCACATCATGGTATTATTTCTACCGCTTAAGAATAATACCATCTCTATGTGCGTCTGCGTTTAACTTTCAACTTTTTTTTAACACTACAAAACATACAAATACACACACACACACACACACACACACACACAAACGACCACATCACACAAACATCAAATACATCACACCTGCCCGGACGCACAAGCTCACACCCCTATCTCCAGAGCCGGCATCACTCTCCACCACCTGGCCTAAAAACGGCACCATTTTGTTTCTCTCCGTCGCCCCACACAGCCATATTACAATCTATGTGTTGTGATAATTGCGCTGTTTGCTCTATAACATGTTAGTTGATATGCCTTGCGACCGTGATATGTATATAGGGCCTAAAGGCCTGAGACGATAAGAAGACAGAGCGGCAGAATAAATTCAACCACACCTGTTGTTTCATCACAAACCCAGAGAGCAACCCGTGTCTGGTAAAATCCACAAAGCGTATTGCACGTAACAAACAGTTACATGACCTACAGCGTGGTCAAGCAAGTTCATGGAGCTGCCTCCACTATTCCAGACCCATTTCAACTTCAACATTTCAACATCATCAAATCACCTATGTTTAGCCTTATACAGTGACATCTAAAAGATAACAAAGACAATTTAGTCCAATAACGTCAGTTAAATATGATGTGTCCATAGTTCTGATTTCTGTGTGTGCGTGTGTAGTGTGTGCGTGTGTAGTGTGTGCGTGTGTAGTGTGTGCATGTGTAGTGTGTGCGTGTGTAGTGCGTGTGTAGTGTGTGCGTGTGTAGTGTGTGCGTGCGTGAGCATTCATGCAAGTAGAAAAATGTAGACAAATTAAAATGCCGGCCTCCTCTCTTTTACGTTGACGGAACAGTCTATCACTCTGTCATACAGTACACACTTTCAGTTTTTGTTGAATAGAACAGGTGTAGTAGACCTTACAGTGAAAAGCTGAATAGAACAGGTGTAGTAGACCTGACAGTGAAATGCTGAATAGAACAGGTGTAGTAGACCTGACAGTGAAATGCTGAATAGAACAGGTGTAGTAGACCTGACAGTGAAATGCTGAATAGAACAGGTGTAGTAGACCTGACAGTGAAATGCTGAATAGAACAGGTGTAGTAGACCTGACAGTGAAATGCCGAATAGAACAGGTGTAGTAGACCTTACAGTGAAATGCTGAATACAACAGGTGTAGTAGACCTTACAGTGAAATGCTGAATACAACAGGTGTAGTAGACCTTACAGTGAAATGCTGAATAGAACAGGTGTAGTAGACCTTACAGTGAAATCCTGAATACAACAGGTGTAGTAGACCTTACAGTGAAATGCTGAATAGAACAGGTGTAGTAGACCTTATAGTGAAACGCTGAATAGAACAGGTGTAGTAGACCTTACAGTGAAATGCTGAATAGAACAGGTGTAGTAGACCTTACAGTGAAATGCTGAATAGAACAGGTGTAGTAGACCTTACTGTGAAATGCTGAATAGAACAGGTGTAGTAGACCTTACAGTGAAATGCTTACTTACAAGACCTTAACCAACAAGGCAGTTTTAAGAGAAAAAAAAAATTATGGAGCAACAATAAAATAACAGTAGTGAGTCTAAAAACAGGGGGTTACGGTACAGAGTCATTGTGGAGGCTATAGACAGGGGGTTCCGGTACAGAGTCAATGTGTGGAGGCACCGGTTAGTCGAGGTAATTGAGGTAATATGTCCATGTTGGTATATGTACATTTAGGTAGAGGTAAAGTGACTATGCATGGATAATAAACAGAGAGTAGCAGCAGCATAAAAAAATGGGGGGGGGGGGGGACAATGCAAATAGTCCGGGTAGCCATTTGATTAACTGTTCAAGAGTCTTATGGCTTCTGGTACTGCTTGCCCTGCGGTAGCAGAGAGAACAGTCTATGACTAGGATGGCTGGAGTCCTTGGCAATTTTTTGGGCCTTCCTCTGACACCGCCTGGTATAGAGTTCCTGGATGGCAGGAAGCTTGGCCCAGTGATGTTCTGGGCCGTATGCACTACCCACTGTAGTGCCTTGTGGTCAGAGGCCGAGCAGTTGCCATACCAGGCGGTATGGATGCTCTCGATGGTGCAGCTGTAGAACTTTTTGAGGATCTGAGGACTCATGCCAAATCTTTTCAGTCTCCTGAATAGGCATTGTCGTGCCCTCTTCACGACTGTCTTGGTGTGTATGGACCATGAGAGTTTGTTGGTGATGTGAACACCAAGGAATTTGAAGGTCTCAATCTGCTCCACTACAGCCCTGTCGATGAGAATGGGGGCGTGCTCGGTCCCCTTTTTTCTGTAGTCCACAATCAACTCCTTTGTCTTGATCATGTTGAGGGAGAGGTTGTTATTCTGGCACCATACTGCCAGGTCTCTGACCTCATCCCTATAGGCTGTCTCATCGTTGTCAGTGATCAGGCCAACCACTGTTGCGTCATCGGCAAACTTAATGATGGTGTTGGAGTCGTGCTTGGCCATGCAGTCATGGGTGAACAGGGAGTACAGGAGGAGACTGAGCATGTACTTCCTTTAATGAGCAACGTCAGCAGTATTACTTTAGTGCCTTGTCGCAAACAGGATGCATGTTTTGGAATATTTGTATTCTGTACAGGCTTCCTACTTTTCACTCTGTCATTTAAGTTAGTATTGAGAAGTAACTACAACGTTGTTGATCCATCCTCAGTGTTCTCCAATTACAGCCATTCAATTTTGCAACCTGATTTATTGGCCTCATGGTGAAATCCCTGAGCGGTTTCCTTCCTCTTCGGCAACTGAGTTAGGAAGGATGCCTGTATCTTTGTAGTGACTAAGTGTATTGATACACCATCCAAAGTGTAATTAATAACATCACCATGCTCAAAGGGATATTCAATGTGTGCTTTTTTAAATGTTTTATCCCATCGATCAATAGGGGCCCTTTGTTGCAAAGCAGTGGAAAACCCCCCAGTGGTCTCTGTGATTGAATCTGTGCTTGAAATTCACTGTTCCACTGAGGAACCTTACAGATAATTGTGTAGGGTACAGATATGAGGTAGTCATTTAAAAATCATGTTAAACACTATTATTGCACACACAATGACTCCATACAACTTATTATGTGACTTGTTAACCACATTAATACTCCTGAACTTATTTAGGCTTGCCCTAACAAAGGGATTGAATACTTATTGACCCAAGACATTTCATCTTCAAATATTTAATTAATTGGTAAAAATGTAGAAAAACATAATTACACTTTGACATTATGGGGTATTGTGTGTAGGCCAGTGACACACTTTGACATTTAATCCATTTTAAATGCAGGCTGTAACACAACAAAATGTGTGTTAGGGGTGTGAAAGCAGACAGTTAACAGAGAACGCACAACAAAAACATAAAGAAAAGTTATTCTTTGTACGTTGAGGCGCTATGCCTTCAAGCTCCAGCTCCTCTACTAATGCACCATAAGACTGTGGGCTATGTACATACATTGGAGGAATACTGCCACTTAAGTACTGTGGTCAGTTTGTATTACCTTGTAAATTAAGGTATAACGTCCGGTGGGGGTCTACTTCGGGAGAGTCGGTCCACCGAGAGTCTGAAGTGGGATGAGTTGAGGCCCCACACATACTTCAGAGAAGTGTCTGATGACCTCGCAGTCACCCCATCCCGATCCCTTGGATAGAGCCCCTCTCCACTCTCACCAATAACCAACATTGAATCTTAGCTATTATGAAAACAAAGAATAATAATGACTCAGTATGAATAATAATGACTCAGTATGCTCTCCTAAGCTGCCCAGAATTCTTATTCATTTTACAATTTTTATTTTCCCTTGTGAAATTGTTATGCAGAAAGTGAAGCACAGAGATACAGTCCCCCCCCCGTATTGCTGTTCCCCTAACCCGGTCCAGACTGAAACTTGGGGGACTGTTTGACCCACAGGCCACAGAGGGTTGCCATTGATTTTAGGGAAAGGCTTCAAGTCAGTTTATAGACACATTTATTCTGATCCCCCTTCACTTGTTACCTTGGCAACAACTGCTCTTTCCTGGGGTCCTCACAAAATGACACACACACACACACACACACACACACACACACACACATATGCACGCACACATGTACAGACACACAGGCACGCCAGCATGCACACACACGACAAAACACACAAACCCGCACACATTACACACCCTTGTGTCGTCATCTTCATTATTATAACTTAATTGTACAAATCCTATTGTCCCCCTGCAGTCAATGACATAGTCCAACAAATCCTGACACATCCTTAAAGCGGTTTCACAAAAATCCCTGATAATCTGAAAGACGGAATTTAGGATTCAAAACAAGGCCTTGGGTAAGTGAAGAGCATCAAGTACGAACTCTGATTATTGCTTGTAGCTTCTTTCTCTCCTTTCCCCTTCTCTCACATCTCCTCTCCTCTCTCCCTCATCTCCTTCCTCCATCTCCTTCAGCTCCCTCCCTTAATCCGCCTACCCCTCGCTCTCTCTCTCTCCTCCCCCTCTCTCTCCCTCTCTCTCTCTCCCCCCCCCCCCCCCCTCTCTCCCCCCCCCCCCCCCCCCCCCCCCTCTCTCTCTCTCTGTCTTGCCGGTAATGGCATTCTACTGGTAGCCATCTGACCCTTCCCATGGTAATATCCTCTGGAGGTACAGCCTCTCTGATGTAGGCAGTTTAGAATCCACCCTCGGGAGGTACAGCCTCTCTGATGTAGGCAGTTTAGAATCCACCCTTTCGGGAGGTACGGCCTCTCTCCTCTGAGTTGTTAAGAATGCATAACTCCTCTCGGTGGAGTCCCATTGGCTATCACTCCAGAGATGCAACAATGGGCCATGAACCTCATTCTGTACTTATCTCTCTCTCTTAGAGGAGGAGAATAATTGTTGCTTGGTCACTTCACCTCTACCTATTTGTACCTATCTACCTCAATTACCCCTGCACATTGACGAGGTACTGGTACCCTGTGTATATGGCCAAGTTATCATTTCTCATTGTGTATGTATTCCTTGTGTTATTATCGTTCTATATCTTTCTCTGGATTGTTGGTAAGGGCCGTAGGTAAGCATTTCACTGTTAGTCTACACCTATTGTTCACGAAGCATGTGGCAAATAAAATTGGATTTGATTTTAATGAGATGACCGAGGCGACAGTGTGACGCCATTTCCACTGATATTATTACAACAGTTTATCAGCAAAGAAACACATGCAGACGAATTGATGCAATTTAGCCATTGGTCAGGGAATTAAAATGCAGAGTGCACCATAATTCATGCAGTGTTGTAGTAATACGTTTAAAGTGAGATATGAATGACCAGAGAGCCGTGGAGAATTCCATATTTGGCTTGACATTGTGCCCAAATATGCCTGACAGATTCTTTGGCGGTTGCAGATAGTTGTCCAACTGAGTGTACACATTCCTATGAGATTGGACATAACAAAACATTTATTTGGCGTCAAAAGCAACAGTTGCCAGTTGTGTCGGTATGCATTGTTAGCGGTCTGTCTTCTCTGCACTTAGAACAAGAGCATCACAGAGGGGCAGTGACCGTTGGCCGTTAAACGGTTGAAATGGCAGTTAGCTCATCATTTAGAGCGGCGAGCCAGCAACTGGGGAGTTGCCAGTTAAAATCCCGGGTCGGACGGGGGATAAAAGTGAGCTGGTATCAGATGCCGTTGCCTGCGGTTGTGTCCTTGAGCTTGACACTTAACTCGCCGCAACAACTGCTCCACGAGCGACCTCTCCAACATGTACGTGTGTCTTTCAGAGGGGTTCGGATGAAGTGGAAGTCAAGTTTTGTCTGGACCTTGTGTACATTCCACCCAAATACTACAATTTATGTTGTTGTTTACCATAGCAATTACTGGAGTGAATCATGCCAACAATCGTTATGTTAAAGTCTCCTTTGCTCCTTTTGTAGCAGCTGTAGCCAGAATGCAACACTCAGACAGGCCAAGGCCATGACAACACTTTGCGACTCTGTAAAGAAAAGGCCATATCTCAGACTGGCCAATAAAAAATAAAAGATTAAGATGGGCAAAAGAACAGACACTGGACAGACGAACTCTGCCTAGAAGGCCAGCATCCCGGAGTCACCTCTTCACTGTTGACGTTGAGACAGGTGTTTTGCTGGTACTATTTAATGAAGCTGCAAGTTGAGGACTTGTGAGGCGTCTGTTTCTCAAACTAGACACTGTGTATTTGTCCTCTTGCTCAGGTGTGCACCGCTCCTCTTTCTATTCTGGTTAGAGACAGTTTGCGATGTTCTGTGAAGGGAGTAGTACACATCGTTGTACGAGATCTTCAGTTTCTTGGCAATTTCTCACATGGAATAATAGCCTTCATTTCTCAGAACAAGAATAGACTGACGAGTTTCAGAAGAAAGTCTTTGTTTCTGGCCATTTTGAGCCTGTAATTGAATCCACAAATGCTGATGCTCCAGATACTCAATTAGTCTAAAGAAGGCCAGTTTTATTGCTTCTTTAATATGAACAACAGTTTTCAGCATGCTAACATAATTGCAAAAAGTTTTTTTTTGCTGGTAATGGGCTTCTGTACGCCTATGTAGATATTCAATAAAAAAAAATGGTCATTTCCAGCTACAATAGTCATTTAGAAAACAATGAATAGAATGGGCTTGGAACCTCTAACCCTGGCCATTTGACAGGTAAACTCATGGGTACACTCGCAATGGCTGCCTGGTATTGTGATGCAATCATTTCCACTGTAATGTATAATCGTCATGAAAAATGATGTTTACTGATGTGGCTTATGCAATGTTATGTATTTTTTTGTAATGTCAGTTGAGTTGAATCAATAAATCACAGCACATATTGATGGGTACACTTCCTGCTTTTACTTCCTGCTTTGCTCCTATATGGGTACACTCGCAATAGTCCAAGTCGGTATTAGATAGAACGTTGTGGCCCCGCGCGCATGTGGAGAAAACAACTTGTGGTTACCTAGGTTACTCTATTGGCTCACAGAAAAAAATACATATTTTTCAAAAGCAATTTCCTTGCTGTCTGCTTGTTTTAATCAATTACAGAACCACATTTAAGAAGATTTCAACATGTATAAAGATTCCTTTTCAACATTGCCTGCTCCCTAACATTCTCATTACTTAGAAAAATTAAATTTTGTAGGGCCTCCCTAATTCCCCACTCCTCTTCAATGGCGAATTTGCTGTATATTGGTGGGAACTGGAACACGCTGTCGTACACATCGATCTAGAGCCTCCCAAACATGCTTATGGGTGACATGTCTGGTGAGCAGGGTTGGGTAGGCTACTTTCTAAATGTAATCTGTTACAGTTACTAGTTACCTGTCCAGAATTGTAATCAGTAACGTAATTTATGGATTACCAAACTCAGTAACGTAATCTGATTACATTCAGTTACTTTTAGATTACTTTCCCCTTAAGAGGCATAAGAAGAAGACAAAAATGTATGTTACCAGGGATAAATCAATGTTAAAGTTTACATAGCTGGCCATATATGGATGTTACATTTTACTTTATGGGTTGGTTATGTAGGCTTTCTACCACATATAATAATACGATAAAATGATATCTTTACATTAAAAACCAAACTCTGTTGTTTATGATTTTATTGTAATGGAGGACTGACTGGGCTCATTGAATCCAGTTGAAAGATCAATGCTGCGCTCATGGAATGGCATGCTTTGAGCTATTTACATGTGAAAAATGAATGCCAAATGCTGCATTTGCTATAGGCCTATTGTTTACCTTACTGTTGGTGACACTTTGATATCTTGATATAATGTGCAGCTGTTTAAAGGGAAAATCCACAGATGAAACTACAACAAAACGGTCGCCCCGCCTCTGTTTTGGGAAAAAGCTGAGGGATGGGCCTGGAGAAATGTAACCACTCTCAGATTAATAGAGAGTTGCTGATGCAAGGACTGACCAATCATGATATCCAAATGATTGTTTTAACCATGTTATGAGGCTTTACAGTGTTTGTTTACATTTACAAACATTGGAGAAAAACAAGCTTATATTTTGGGTTCTCATGGAGTATGACAGTTGAACTAAGCACATGAAGCATTTCTAAGTTATATTCTTCAAGAATCAAATCATTTTTAAGTCCAAAAATGGATGTAGCAACTACAGATTGCCACTTCAAGTCTATCAAAAGTGTGCGAGTTTGAACATGTCCATTAGGCCTATGGATAAAAGCAATTTATCAGCGTGAATTAGATTGAGCAATAAAAGCCTCAGTTTTCTTCCATAGGCTGGGATCTGCACTGTGCTGCTGTTGCAAGAGCGAATTTTTCACTGGCTGTCCACTGGTTTCAAAAACAATGATTGATAGGCAGCTTAAACTTCTTGAATTCAATCATTATTGGGGTCAAATACACACAGATTTGTGAACAGCCATCCACAACAACCACACTCTGCAAGGCACAAATAGCTAGATGAGAGAGCAGCAGCGTGAGTCTCATCAATGCGCTATGTAGATATCAATAATAAGTGATATCAGTGTCACCGTAGACTACACCACTGCTGTCATCCTTACCTCCAAGCGTTTATTCAAGTTGGATAATCTTTGGATGCCGACAGCAGTCGCATCATTGGAAAACATAGCTTGGGCTATGTACATAGCTGTAGCCTACAAAAGCCTATTCCTGCTCTTTTCCCGTGATCCATCAAACACATTTGGTGCATCACCATTGTGGTCAC
Organism: Oncorhynchus kisutch; assembly: GCF_002021735.2. Lineage (NCBI taxonomy): Eukaryota > Metazoa > Chordata > Actinopteri > Salmoniformes > Salmonidae > Oncorhynchus > Oncorhynchus kisutch. The sequence goes on from NC_034185.2 coordinate 38,316,989, forward strand.
TGATTTGTAGTCAGAATCGCTCAGATGGAACAAACTTAAACTAGCGCCTTTTTTCAATGCTGATTTGAATATCATTGAGAAAACAGAAGTGTCAAATATATTATTTTGCAAACCCCCTTTCTGAATTTAAAAGTAATCCTCGAAGTAATCATCTAGTTTTTCAAAAGTATCTGTAATCTGATTACAATATTTTTGCTGGTAACGTAACGGTCACTGTTTTTTTTGTAATCCCTTACATGTAATGGATTAAATGTAATCCGTTACTCCCCAACCCTGCTTGTTAGTATGCAAGCCATGGAAGAACTGGGACATTTTCAGCTTCCAGGAATTGTGTACGGATCATTGCGACTGGTCTTAGACGATCCTGCAGGTGAAGCAGCCTGATGTGGAGTTCCTGGGCTTATTGTTCCCAGCATAAGGTGCACTTGTGCAATGATCATGCTGTTTAATCCGTTTGTTGATATGCCACAGCTGTCAGGTGGATGGATTATCTTGGCAATGGAGAAATGCTCACTAGAACGGACGTAAACAAAGTTGTGCACAAAATTTGAGAAGTAAGCTTTTCGTGCGTATGGAACATTTCTGGGAACTTTTATTTCAGCTCATGAAACATGGGACCAACACTTTGCATGTTGCATTTATATTTTTGTTCAGTATAAATGTCTTACCTGTGATGTTTTCCACACACATAGCTACGTGTAGCCTACTTGGAAAACGGGTCCCCACATTTCCCACTGTACCACGCCGAATAGCCTGAAGCCACAGGGCTCTTCTCGCAGCTGCTATTTCCCTACGTGGAAGCATGGGGATTGTGGACCTGGTTACATGTACATAACAACAGCAGCGTTTCGGCACGTTTTGTTATTTCTCTATAACAAAACAAATCTGAGACTACAAACGAAGTTGGCTCTTTTACAATGTGGGTCAATTTGAAAGAATGTTTATATTCTCCCAATTTGTGGACGTGGATCTATATATATATATATATATATATATATATATATATATGTTGCTATTCGAAAGGTTATTAAGGGGACTACAGTCATTTGGCTGGCCAATTACCGTTATCCAAAATACCATTGACCGTCAGAGCCCTAGCTTAGAGACACCAGCCATACAGTACTGGAAGTACAGTCAACATAATGCCTAACATAAGCACCACACACACACACACACACACACACACACACACACACACCATTGTGTCGTGATGTCCAGTTCTGTATCCATATGCAGATCTATTCAAATGTCCCTGTCTGATCCCTATAGCACACAGAGCCGTGTCTCTGTCTCTCTCTTCCTCTTCCGCCTCCTATTCCTGTCCCGATATAGCCTCCATAAAACTACAATATTATCCGATTAGCTTGTCTCTCTTCCAGGGTTTCTCATAAAGCCCTGTTATAGAGTTTGGAATGGAGCTTTTGGTGGAAAGACAATGAGATACACAGATGTACAGTACATCTGAATCCATTTGAATCGAGCACCGAGCGGAAACCACTGGTCTGACTTGACATACCTTTGGCGTCTTGGTGCATTTTCCGTTCCTGGCGTCCTTGATATAGGCGATGTCCAGGAGATCAGTGTCCTTTAAGAAACCAACAGAAATAGAAGAGTACGTTTCAGTCACATGTGGGTTCACTGACTGTATGGTTGATTATGTACCGATAAAACATTATGCTATACAATGGTATCACCCTTTATTAGCCACCCCAAAAATGCAATAAAAATGATTAGTATAGCCCAACGTTGGGCTGTAGCGTGAAATCGAATGCTACAACTGGATGAATCATGATGAAAGATAATGTTGTTGAAAGCCTGGACAGAGGATAAGTGCAGGCAAATATTTCCTAATATACCTTTCTGGTGGAGGAGCTTCAGCATGGAACAGGTTTGTGTGTGTGTGTGTGTGTGTGTGTGTGTGTGTGTGTGTGTGTGTGTGTGTGTGTGTGTGTGTGTGTGTGTGTGTGTGTGTGTGTGTGTGTGTGTGTGTGTGTGTGTGTGTGTGTGTGTGTGTGTGTGTGTGTGTGCGTGTGTGTGTGTGTGTGTGTGTGGTGCAACATTGATGAAGCAGTAACAGTCTGATGAGGTCGTACCGTAGTGAGTTTCTGTCCACTCCATTAAGTATAACCTGTCTCCCATTTCCAGAACGGGATAATCATAGCTTTATTTGCCTCATAAAATAGTAAATAAATCAAACTGTGTGTTACAGCTCTCATAAAGCTGTGATTGAGAATAGCCTATGCTTAGACTTTAGGACAACACCTTATTAGTCTAGAATATTTTTGGGGAAAAGCTTCTGTTCATAACTTTAACTTGTCTTAAATATTTTATGATAGGCCAGTAGGAGGACAGGTTATTGGCTATTTGGTTTTCAACCTCGCGTGGTTGCGAGGGATTTTCCTGGTCCGCATGTGTCATTTATTTCTTAATACACATACACTTTAGAAAAATTATAATTTTTTTAATACAAGCTAGACACAAGATAGTTAAGGAGCGTCTGTTATAAACATTATTTTTTTATAGGTTTAGGCTAGAGCAGTGATGGTGCCTGGAGAAGTGATCATACTCAGATTATTAACAGGAAAGGCACCCTATTTCAGGTTTCACTCTCAACAAAAATTTTTTTTTTTTTAAATAGAAAAACAACAATAGTCAGATGTTCTAATTCCACAAGAATGATTAAAGCACATCAGGAGACCATTTCGGATGTCTGAGAGTGTAGTTGCCCTTTAATTCAATTGGGCACCTGGCAAGAGTACATTTGGCTGGCGGTCTTTCTGTACTGTACAATGTAGGCCTGCAGTGTACATGATGTAATGGCAGAGTTTGCCCTCTCAATTGATACAAATCATCCTGAAATCACTCTGCCAGGCAGGCCTACTTTGCAGTCAACATTTAATTGGGAAGGTTTTTTGGGGAAAGCCATTAGAAATGTTTATTCAAACAGTGCATTATGACTGAACTGCACATCGCAAAGATTCAACCAAGACTTCGGACCAAACTTTTTGAATACCTGGTTTGCATACCCAGTGGTTGCATTTATTGGTAGATATCACAAGTTGAAAGGTCTTTCTTAACTACACCACTGGCTACCGATGTCGTTACTCTGTGAGCTGCTCCCATGTGACAACAAGTGGAGAGCTGCGCACTCTTGCTGCGATATTACACTCAAGGCACGCATGCGAATATTTCACGTGCTTGACCATTGTGTAGCCTGCTTCCTGCATTACTTCTCTATCGCAATACATCATTGGTACCTCCGCTACACTACTTTGATACAGTACGCATCAATGGGCATGCAGATCGGAGTATACGCAATGCCCACTAAACAAAATGTGGGTATAGCCCCCACTACACCACTGTGCTAGAGCCTAAAGGGCTCTCCACCGTGATTTCACAGTCTACGCACAAAGAGCTAAGTAGCGCCATTTCCATTGCGTTCCACTCATTCAACACACAAACCGCATAGAGAGCTTTGCAAACGAAGCTCCGTCCAATAGACTGTGTGCATCTGACAGAGAGAGAGAGAGAGAGAGGAACAATGTTATCTGACTGGACATTTTTTGCTCTGTTTTGGTGGAATTCTCCACTCTGTCTGGCCTACATTACACTCCTGCGTTCTGTACAGAACATATTTATTAAAATAGGCTATAGCAAAGAGGAATCGGCAAATTACTCAGAATGTCACTTGTGTGCTGCCCTGCAGTGTGCTGCGAGACTCTGTTCTGCGCGGACCCCAGTCAAGTTGAAATAGGCTGAGCCAGATCCATATATAGAGAGAGTTAGGCCAAGGAGCGTGAAAATTCAGTGTGACTTTCTCCCCCAGAACCGTTTCTGAGTGATAATGAACGCTGCCGCGTTGTGCTGTTTATTTCTGATCGTTTTCAATGCCTATGAAGATGTCCAGTGAAAGAAGATGTGCAATTTGCTGACACCACAACGCCGTAAAGACTTGGACACACAGTACGGCGAATGCTAATCAATAACAACGTCTGTTCAATTCCCAGGGAACTGTCAGAGGCAGGCATCAGCAACATTTTCAAAAAATAAAGTTCTATATGGGTGCGAACATAGCAGACCTGGCCTAACTCTTTAGGAATACCTGCTCTTCCCATGACACAGACTGATGACAATCCAGATGACAGCTATGATCCCTTATTGATGTCACCTGTTAAATCCACTTCTGGCAGTGTAGATGAAGGGGAGGAGACAGGTTAAAGAAGGATTTTGAAGCCTTGAGACAATTGAGACGTGGATTGTGTACGTGTGCCATTCAGAGACAAAAGATAATGCCTTTGAACGGGGTGTGGTAGTCGGTGACAGGCGCACCGGTTTGAGTGTGTAGAACTGCAACGCTGCTGGGTTTTTCACTCTCAACGGTTTCCCGGGTGTGTCAAGAATGGTCCACCACCCAAAGGATATCCAGCCAACTTGACATAACAGTGGGAAGCATTGGAGTCTACATGAGCCAGTATCCCTGTGGAACACTTTCGACGCCTCGCACACACACACACACACACACACCTTTAGAGTCCAATTGAGGCTGTTCATTTTTTTATTTTTTTATTTTTTTATTTTTTTTACTCCTTTTCCTCCCCATTTTCCTGGTATCTAATTGGTAGTTACATTCTTGTCTCATCGCTGCAACTCCTATACGGAGACGAGAGAGGCGCAACACAAAACACAACCCAGCCAAGCTGCACAGCTTCTTGACACAATGCCCGCTTAACCCGGAAGCCAGCCGCACCAATGTGTCGGAGGAAACACCGTACACGTGTCAGGAAACACTGACACACGTGTCAGCGCGCACTGCGCCCGGCCCGCGACAGGAGTTTCTAGTGCGCGATGGAACAAGGACATCCCTGCCGGCCAAACCCTCCCCTAAACCGGACGACGCTGGGCCAATTATGCGCCACCCCATGGGTCTCTCAGTCGCGGCCAGCTGCGACAGAGCTTGGACTCAAACCCAGATTCCAATTGAGGCTGTTCTGAGGGCAACTCAAAATTATGAAGGTGTTCCTTTATTTGTTATCTCAACCATACCCTAACCACTGCTCATCGTGTCGAGTGTTTCGTGACCCAGTAAACTAAGGTTGGGCGATATATTACGATAGCATAGTCTACCGACAATGATTGACAGCCCTCGTCAATGGTGATGTCATCGTGATGTGACAGATAATGGTTTAGCCCAGAGTCATATACACTGAGTGTACAAAACATAACAGAACAGTGTGCGTGTTGGTGTCACGGTGTGTGTGTGTGTGTGTGTGTGTGTGTGTGTAGGGTAGGGGTTAGGAAACAAACAGGGGATTCATTTGGAGAGGATACGGTTGTACTGTATGCGTGTCACCCAGCCTAGAAACACTAACACTCACTGTCTTACAATAACACACTGACGTGTGCAATTTGGCCATAAGTAGGCTACAAATCTCCCCAGGTGGACTGAAATCCTGCCAAAAAGAGGATTCACACACTCACACAGACACAAACTCATCCGCACACACACACACACACACAGTGAAGATGTACCTGTGAGCTATCGACTCAACGGCTACTTCCCTCCTTCTCTCCTCACACAAACACTATTTTTTTTGTTACAAACAACACTTGCTTTGTATTGTGTATTTTTTCACAATTGTAAACATTGTGCTTGGTATCGTGAATAGACCAGACGCCAGTCTGGTAATAGTAACCTATCACTTAGGCCTACTGTGTTTAGAAATAAATGCTATTTGTCTTCTCTTCAATCGGTAACACCAATACTGGAGTGTATTCATTCCGCCTAACAGTCGCAAAATGTTTCTACTGGACAAATTCAGGTACTTCCCTCCCCATTTCGTTCCGCTTGCTTCTGTTGAAGAAACGTTTTGCAACAGAACCGGCAGAATGAATACACTATGAGGGGTACTCGCGCCAGTCAAGCTCACGACTTTATCCACAGGTTTATCGCCTCTGGTTATTTGGTTTCTCCCATTTCGGGGTGTTTTCATTGTTTATTAGAAACGCTAATGTTAATATGCAAATGTTGTCTTTGTTTTGATGAATGTGTTAATTGTTGGTCATTGTTGTGTATATTGGGCAACAGTATTGACTTTCAAACATATTATCACTGTTTAAATATGAAATATTTTATATTATACGCTAGGCTACCTGTTTAAAGGACAAGTTAACCTATTTGTAACTGTAAAGGAGTGTGTAACTGGCTACAAGGAAGTCAGGCGCAGGAGAGCAGAAATGGGTAGCAAACGGAGCCCTTTATTGAGGCGAACAAAAACACAGTACTCAGAAAACTAAACACACACGGGTTACAATAACTCGGGGGCAAACCAGCCTGGAGTACACATATAACAATTCCACACACAGACACGGGGGAAACAGAGGGTTATATGCAAGACGAGTAATGAGGGAATGCAAACCAGGTGTGCGGGAAAAAAACAAGACAAAACAAATGGAAAATGAACGGAGGATCGGCGATGACTAGAAGACCGGGAACGCCGCCCGAACAAGGGGAGGGACCAACCTCGGCGGTCTTCTAACACAACTTTTTTATGTTAATTAAATGTTATAGAAGTGTTCAGAAATTGAAATTGTGTCATTTTTTTCTTTATCCGCAATGTTTCATTCCATTTTGTTTTGACATGAGCGATACTTCTCCGAGTGCGAGCGCGCACCTGCTTTCTTATTCCCATTGTGGTGACATAAAGCCTGCGCACGCACGCACACGGAACATTGCCGATCAAGCTTGAAATGACACAATTTAATGTGAACAACATCTAAAGACCTGCATACTGAGAGCGTTGCCATTTCTAAAAGGACATATTTGGAGCCTTCTTTCTTGTTTTATCTGTGCCCCTGCAACTGCAGAACGAGGAAGTATATCGCTGGTGGGGTAAGTTTCTCCAAACCAAATTGTCTTTGTCTTTCTACTTTTGATGTGGTTCTTTGTAGCTTACTTGGTAGAGCGTGGCACTTGTAACACCAGGGTATTGGGTTTGATTCCCGGGACCACCCATACTTAGCAAGCAAGTCTGTAAGTCGCTTTGGATAAAAGCGTCTGCTAAATTGCTTATATTATTAAACCATTCCGTTGTCTTCTCCACATGCCATCTGTACTTGTTGGACAGTGTTGTGCTAATGACATGGTGAGTAAGCGAGTGCACATGTTTGTTTATGTTAGCTCAGCTGGATGACTGGAGGTCAATGGGGCAAACCATTACAGACCCAAGCCTTACTCTCAACGAAGCACATATCGCTCTCTCTATCTCTGCTCTCTCTCTATTTCTCTGCCTTTCCCTCCCCTCCCCTCTCAGGCCTTGTTAGTGAAAGGAGGACATGAGATAGGAACCACATTATGATTTAAATATGCCTCTCCCCACCAGGGCTCTCACTAAACCACATCTTAAATACCACTGCACCACCACTCCAAATGGAGGTCTAGACCGCACTTACAATCCATTATTGATACACTAGAGTCGGGCGAGGCCCTTTTCAGTTCCATGTTCCATTTTAGAGTTCCATGTTCCATGGAGGCAACAGAAGACCACACAGTCTTAGCTAGGCTGAAAGCATCGGGATGTTACTCAAAATGGGGGCACTGAAATATTCACAGTACATACTGTTGAGGCATTGAAGGCAGGCTGACATGGACAAGTGATTAAAATAACAGGTGCCCACACAATTAAATATACATTTTTGTGACTTAGAAGATGTTCTTATGCAAAGTGATTTACAATGAGCTCATTTAAGGTAGGTAAAGCAACCACCAATTGAAAGTAAATCAAATCCCATGAAATCTAATCATCATGTATCCTTACACACTACAAATAACCATGGAGATACTTATTCGGGGCCAGAAATGACAATTGTGATTGGTGGAAAGCAGGGTACAGAAGTATCACAAGTCATTTTCTTTCACTGGCCAACGTCACAAGAACGAGATGCAGCCATCACAGAGTCCACGTAGCCTCAACTTTGGCTTCTCTGCACCAAGCCACTGCCAAGTCAACTGGCAAGGGAGAGAGAAGGAGCGAAGGAAGGAGCCTACCTTTCTATCATCTTATTTCACGCTAATTTGCTAAAATGGTGTCTTTGAAACGAGCTGTATTATGATTATGTGTTAAACGCTGCCTGCGTCCCAAAATAGCACACTATTCCCTACATAGTGCACTACTTTTGACCAGAGCCCTCCACTCTACTGTTCCTGGTTAAAAATAGTGCACATTTGTAGGGAATAGGGTGCCATTTGGGAGTCTGGACCTCCACTCATAGCCGTCAACATTACATCAGGCTGGTGATCCACGGGGTCACTCTTTCACTCTCAAAGAATGTGCAATGACTATTTTTTTCTCTCGCTCTCGATGTGGGAGATTGAGGCCGTTAGGTGGAGAATGAACCTGGCTAAGAGGTGAACTAACTTGCTGCGACCAGGATGTTTGAGTTCCAAATGGCACCCTATTCCCTATAGTGTAATACTTTTGATCAAGTTCCATAGGCATAAACAAATGACTGACACATGCAGAAACAACCATAAACACAGTTCATTAGGTACACCACCCCGTTCACAACATCCAGTCAGTGGCAGTCATGATGGCGAAAACAGCTCGTTGACGAGAGAGGTAGACTGAGTACGGCAAGAATCGTGCAAGCTACCAGGCGGGCCACAAACAGACAAATAACGGCCAGTACAACAGTGGTGTGCAGAACGGCATCTCAGAATGCACGACTTGTCGGTCCTTGTCACAGAGGACCACACCGGGTTCCACTCCTATCAGCTAAAAACAAGAAGAAACTGCTCCAGTGGGCACACGATCACCAACACTGGACAATTGAGGAGTGGAAAACCAATGTCTGGTCCAACGAATCTCACTTCCTCTAGCGTCATGCTGATGGCAGAGTCAGGATTTGGCCCATCCTGCCTGATGTCAACGGTACAGGCTGTTGGCAGTGGTGTACTGGTGTAGGGAATGTTTTCCTGGCACACGTTATGTCCCCTGATCCCAATTAAGCAATGACTGAATGCCATGCCCTCAAGAATTCAGGCGGGGGGGGGGGGGTTCTGACCTGGAACTAGATGGACGAACCTAATAAACTGGCCGCTGAGGGAAGAGTTACAAGACAATGCAGATGTAATAAACATACCTGCTTTGCTTATGTGACGGACATCTCCATATGAGGAGCACTAGAGGAGCCCTTTACTCTACACTCCCTTAACAACGTTCGTTTCCTTCCACGGAGGTGATGGAGACATTCAGCAGCCTCTTTTCTCCATCCTTCTCCCCCGTTCTCTCTCCCCCTTGTCTTACATTTCCTCTTTCTTATCACGCATTCTCTCCCCTCTCCTCCCCCTCCCCCTCAGATTCGATCAATTAGTGTGTGTTTGCAGGGGGGGGGGGGGTCAGAGTTCAACTTCCCATCCTGCCTGTAAAAACCTGCCTTTGAAGTGTCTTTAAGAGGACGGAGCTCCGCAGGAGGGCCTCGTGGAACAGCAGGGCCCCAGGATGAAGCTCCACGGTGGGGCCCAGTGCCCTCGGGCACTACTGCAACACAGGGCTCTCCGCTCTGTGGATTAATGTTGAACTTTTCTTTTCCCAAACTACAATGGTAATTCAGCTGGTTGGTGCAACTTGTACACTGATTTTACGAGAATAAAAAACCCATAATTATCTCTCTCCGCTTACGCTTGACTGGATCTGTCAAACAACTATTCATTTATATTGGTGTTTTCACATAGATCTGTTCGGTCACTTATCAATCTATTCACACATTGAATTCACGTGGTTTTGTTCTTTAAAATCCCACATCTGTTCCGTTTACATGTCTTGTCCACTCCAAAATGTCTGTCTCTGAAGATATTCATTTGTGCAACAATACAGTCAGGAGAGCCTATTAGAATCCCCAACACGTTCAGGAAGCCAGCAGGGCCAGCCAGAGAACCAGGAGAACTGAATGAACATGCTTAACCTGCACTGCCCTGAGGATAACACTCCTTGTGATTCCCTGTCTGTCTGTGTCCCTCTGTCTCTCTGTGTCTCCCTGCTTCTCACTTTGTCTCCCTGCTTCCCTGGGTGTGTGTGTCTCTGTGTTTCTTTGTCAATAAGAAAGCCAGTGATAATATATGAATTGCTTGAGATAACATATGTGTAGATGTGCTGCAGCGCAATCAAGATCAGACTATCTGGTATAGATATAGTTGGCTTTTTTTTCCAAGGTGGATGGATGGAGGGAGAGAGAGAGAGAGAATAAAGGAATAGGAGTGAGAGATGGAGAGAGGTAATCAAGCAAGCCAGGGATGGAGAAAGGGAGAAAGAATAGAGAATGGAGAGGGAGAGAGAGTGGGGGAGAGGGAGAAAGGTAAGCACGTGAGTGAGGGAAGTGTTGCTGTCTGCCACAGGGATAGCTAGCAGCATGGTTGACAGCTCCCAGGTTACAAACCGATGTGCGCTCTGCAGGGTTCCTACCAGGGGAGGGAGGGTGTGTGCTTGGGGTAGGGAAATGGGGATTGAGTGAGATCCTTGGGGTGGTGGGATGGGGGAGAGTTTGAGGGTAGGGGAGAGTGAGAGTGAGGGAGATGGGGAGATTGAATGATTGCTTTACAGGGAAAGAGGAGGAATGATAACAATTTCTTCTGATTTACTGCAGAGTAGATAGCGGAGATGGATTCATCTCTTCAGGGTTTGGGAGAATAATACTTTAGTTTGATTAAGACAGGACAGATATCAGAATGTTAGTCCATAGAGTGTTGTCAATTCCAACAGTTTCCATTTCACTTAGAAAACTGTGTGACTCTTAAATCACCCAGGGGGCCAAATAGGGCTTTCCTCAGCGCTGACAGGCTAGGCCGACATGCTAGCTCCATACAGTATTAAATAACAGGGTCTATATTGGGCTCTAAAGATACAACTGTCTGTCTGTCTATCTATCTGTCCTTTCCAAAAATAAGAAGTGACAAACGGACAAGATGTATTCTGGGAGAGTCTCCAAACTAGAGGGGCAGCCAGTGGAAAGTCCCCTCGCTGAGAAAGGAACCAATACTAACCTGAGAAAGGAACCAATACTAACCTGAGAAAGGAACCAATACTAACCTGAGAAAGGAACCAATACTGACCTGAGAAAGGAACCAACACTGACCTGAGAAAGGAACCAACACTGACCTGAGAAAGGAACCAACACTGACTACACCATTACTGACCTGAGAAAGGAACCAATACTGACTACACCATTACTGACCTGAGAAAGGAACCAACACTGACCTGAGAAAGGAACCAATACTGACTATACCATTACTGACCTGAGAAAGGAACCAATACTGACCTGAGAAAGGAACCATTACTGACCTGAGAAAGGAACCAATACTGGCTACACCAATACTGACCTGAGAAAGGAACCATTACTGACCTGAGAAAGGAACCAACACTGACCTGAGAAAGGAACCAATACTGACTACACCATTACTGACCTGAGAAAGGAACCAATACTGACGTGAGAAAGGAACCAATACTGACCTGAGAAAGGAACCAATACTGACCTGAGAAAGGAACCAATACTGACTGTACCAATAGTGACCTGAGAAAGGAACCAATACTGACTACACCATTACTGACCTGAGAAAGGAACCAATACTGATCTGAGAAAGGAACCAATACTGACCTGAGAAAGGAACCAATACTGACCTGAGAAAGGAACCAATACTGACCTGAGAAAGGAACCAATACTGACCTGAGAAAGGAACCAATACTGACCTGAGAAAGGAACCATTACTGATCTGAGAAAGGAACCAATACTGACCTGAGAATGGAACCATTACTGACCTGAGAAAGGAACCAATAGTGACCTGAGAAAGGAACCAATAGTGACCTGAGAAAGGAACCAATACTGACCTGAGAAAGGAACCAATACTGACCTGAGAAAGGAACCAATACTGAGCTGAGAAAGGAACCATTACTGACCTGAGAAAGGAACCAATACTGACTGCACCAATACTGACCTGAGAAAGGAACCAATACTGACCTGAGAAAGGAACCAATACTGACCTGAGAAAGGAACCAATAGTGACCTGAGAAAGGAACCATTACTGACCTGAGAAAGGAACCATTACTGACCTGAGAAAGGAACCAATAGTGACCTGAGAAAGGAACCAATAGTGACCTGAGAAAGGAACCATTACTGACCTGAGAAAGGAACCATTACTGACCTGAGAAAGGAACCAATAGTGACCTGAGAAAGGAACCAATACTGACCTGAGAAAGGAACCAATACTGACCTGAGAAAGGAACCAATACTGACTACACCATTACTGACCTGAGAAAGGAACCATTACTGACCTGAGAAAGGAACCATTACTGACCTGAGAAAGGAACCATTACTGACCTGAGAAAGGAACCATTACTGACCTGAGAAAGGAACCATTACTGACCTGAGAAAGGAACCATTACTGACCTGAGAAAGGAACCATTACTGACCTGAGAAAGGAACCAATAGTGACCTGAGAAAGGAACCAATAGTGACCTGAGAAAGGAACCAATAGTGACCTGAGAAAGGAACCAATAGTGACCTGAGAAAGGAACCAATAGTGACCTGAGAAAGGAACCAATAGTGACCTGAGAAAGGAACCAATAGTGACCTGAGAAAGGAACCAAGTGACCTGAGAAAGGAACCAATACTGACCTGAGAAAGGAACCAATAGTGACCTGAGAAAGGAACCATTACTGACCTGAGAAAGGAACCATTACTGACCTGAGAAAGGAACCATTACTGACCTGAGAAAGGAACCAATAGTGACCTGAGAAAGGAACCAATACTGACCTGAGAAAGGAACCAATACTGACCTGAGAAAGGAACCATTACTGATCTGAGAAAGGAACCAATACTGACCTGAGAATGGAACCATTACTGACCTGAGAAAGGAACCATTACTGACCTGAGAAAGGAACCAATACTGACCTGAGAAAGGAACCAATACTGACCTGAGAAAGGAACCAATAGTGACCTGAGAAAGGAACCAATAGTGACCTGAGAAAGGAACCAATACTGACCTGAGAAAGGAACCAATACTGACCTGAGAAAGGAACCAATACTGAGCTGAGAAAGGAACCATTACTGACCTGAGAAAGGAACCAATACTGACTGCACCAATACTGACCTGAGAAAGGAACCAATACTGACCTGAGAAAGGAACCAATACTGACCTGAGAAAGGAACCAATAGTGACCTGAGAAAGGAACCATTACTGACCTGAGAAAGGAACCATTACTGACCTGAGAAAGGAACCAATAGTGACCTGAGAAAGGAACCAATAGTGACCTGAGAAAGGAACCATTACTGACCTGAGAAAGGAACCATTACTGACCTGAGAAAGGAACCAATAGTGACCTGAGAAAGGAACCAATACTGACCTGAGAAAGGAACCAATACTGACCTGAGAAAGGAACCAATACTGACCTGAGAAAGGAACCAATACTGAGCTGAGAAAGGAACCATTACTGACCTGAGAAAGGAACCAATACTGACTGCACCAATACTGACCTGAGAAAGGAACCAATACTGACCTGAGAAAGGAACCAATACTGACTACACCATTACTGACCTGAGAAAGGAACCATTACTGACCTGAGAAAGGAACCATTACTGACCTGAGAAAGGAACCATTACTGACCTGAGAAAGGAACCATTACTGACCTGAGAAAGGAACCATTACTGACCTGAGAAAGGAACCATTACTGACCTGAGAAAGGAACCATTACTGACCTGAGAAAGGAACCATTACTGACCTGAGAAAGGAACCAATAGTGACCTGAGAAAGGAACCAATAGTGACCTGAGAAAGGAACCAATAGTGACCTGAGAAAGGAACCAAGTGACCTGAGAAAGGAACCAATACTGACCTGAGAAAGGAACCAATAGTGACCTGAGAAAGGAACCATTACTGACCTGAGAAAGGAACCATTACTGACCTGAGAAAGGAACCATTACTGACCTGAGAAAGGAACCATTACTGACCTGAGAAAGGAACCAATAGTGACCTGAGAAAGGAAGCAATAGTGACCTGAGAAAGGAACCAATAGTGACCTGAGAAAGGAACCAATAGTGACCTGAGAAAGGAACCAATAGTGACCTGAGAAAGGAACCAATAGTGACCTGAGAAAGGAACCAATAGTGACCTGAGAAAGGAACCAATAGTGACCTGAGAAAGGAACCAATAGTGACCTGAGAAAGGAACCAATAGTGACCTGAGAAAGGAACCAATAGTGGCCTGAGAAAGGAACCAACAGTGACCTGAGAAAGCTCACATACCTGCTACCTTTGTTTTCCTTCTGTCCATCCTCCCTACACTCTCGAACCAGATTCTATCAATACTCAGTGCTACTACTACAGTATTATGACCTGTAAAACGAACCAGGGCCCGTAGTCACAAAGTGTCTCAGTGTAGGAGTGCTGAACTAGGATCAGTTTCCCCTTTTACATCATAATGAATAGGTGTGACGTGATATTTGATCAGCCCTATATAGCGTCCTAGTCCTCAAACCAAAATCTCTCTGTTTCTCTCTCTCTGGTTCAATGGACTTTGTTGGCATGGGAAACACATGTTTACATTGCCAAAGCAATTGTCATGGATAGTAAACAGAAGTGAAATAAACAATCAGAAATGAACATCAAACATTACACTCGCAAGAGTTTAGACATATCGAATGATATATTATGGCTACATTGTAACAATGTTCAAATAGCTGAAGTACAAAAGGGGAAATGAATCATGGGTTGTATTTACAATTGTGTTTGTTCTTCACTGGTTGTCCCTTTCTTGTGGCAACAGGTTACAAATCTTGCATCTGTGATGGTATTTCACCTAACAAATCTGTCAGTCTATCAAAATTGGATTTGTTTTTCTCATTCTTTGTGGGTTTGTGTAATCTGTGGGAAATGTCTCTCCAATATGGTCATACATTTGGCAGGAGGTTAGGAAGTGCAGCTCAGTTTCCACCTCATTTTGTGGGCAGTGGGCACATAGCCTGTTGAGCCTCTTGAGAACCAGGTCTGTCTACGGCGGCCTTTCTCAATAGCAAGGCTATGCTCTGTACATTGTCAAAGCTTTCCTTAAATTTGGATCAGTCACAGTGGTCAGGTATTCTGCCACTGTGTAGTCTCTGTTTAGGGCCAAATAGCATTTCAGCTTGCTTTGTTTTTGGTTAATTCTTTCCAATGTGTCTAGTAATGAACTTTCTCATGATTTGGATGGGTCTAATTGTGTTGTAGTCCTGGGGCTCTGTTGACAAACACACCCCATAGAGCCCCAGGACTAGAACACAATTAGACCCATCCACCAGCTGGCTGAGGGGACTTCTCTCCAGGTTCATCTCTCTGTAGGTGATGGCTTTGTTGTGGAAGGTTTGGGAATTGCTTCCTTTTAGGCGGTTGTCGAATTTAATGGCTCTTTTCTGGATTTTGATAATTGGCGGGTATTGTCCCAATTCTGCTCTGCATAGGATATGTGGTGTGTTACGTTGTACACTGAGGATATTTTTTGCAGAATTCTCTCTCTCTCTGCTTCAAACTAGGGGAGACAGAGGCAGCTCAGACTAGGGGAGAGAGAGGCAGCTCAGACTAGGGGAGAGAGAGGCAGTTCGCTGCTGTCCTGTCCAGGGACATCAGGAGAGGAGAGGGATGGGTGGGTCTGATGGGGGAGGGAACAGAGCATTGGGGAAGGATAAATATAGATGAGGGGAAAAGGGGAAGAGGGGAAGGGAGAAGATTGCAGGGGACAGTGGAGAAAGGGGGAGTGCTAGGTAAAGAAAGGAGAGGAATGAGGGAGGGGAGTATGGGGGAGACTGATGGTGGCGGCAGAGGGATGGAAGATGAGGGAGAATGGTGAGGCCACACACATCAAATCTACGAGAATGACCTGAGGGAGCTTTGTTTTACACACACATGCTCACACTGCATTTCACAGACAGCAGAGGTGAGAGGAACGACGGAGGAAATCTGCTTCCCTCAGCCCTCCATCCTCCCCTGCAGTCTCTAGGCTCCTTCTCTTTCTACCATCCCTCTCTCTCTCTCTCATCTCTGGTTCTCTGCCTGCCTCTCTCTCTTTCATCCCTCTCTCTCTCTCTCTCTCTCATCTCTGGTTCTCTGCCTGCCTCTCTCTCTTTCATCCCTCTCTCTCTCTCTCTCATCTCTGGTTCTCTGCCTTGCCTCTCTCTCTTTCATCCCTCTCTCTCTCTCTCTCATCTCTGGTTCTCTGCCTGCCTCTCTCTCTTTCATCCCTTTTTCTCTCTCCTGCTATCGCCTATTTTGGAAATCTGCCTCCTTCTTCTCTCCATCCCTCGCTACCTCACTTTGGCTGTAATCCCTCTCTTTGGAAATCTGCCTCCTTCTTCTCTCCATCCCTCGCTACCTCACTTTGGCTGTAATCCCTCTCTTTGGAAATCTGCTTCTTCTCTCCATCCCTCGCTACCTCACTTTGGCTGTAATCCCTCTCTTTGGAAATCTGCTTCTTCTCTCTCCATCCCTCGCTACCTCACTTTGGCTGTAATCCCTCTCTTTGGAAATCTGCTTCTTCTCTCTCCCTTCTCCACTCTCGCAATCCTTCACTCCCTCTCTACAACAGCAGGCCTCCTGTATGAAGATGACAGCTCTAGGCTTTGCTTTCACTCTCCTTCTCTCCTCTCCCAAACCCCCTGCCCCCCCCCAAACAATTTAAGTCTTCTCTTCTATCTCTGCAGCTTCCTTCAGGCAGACTTGCTGGCCTTTCTTATCTCTTCTCACTAGTGTACGGAGCTTCAGATCCCTAAACAACACAAACGTACGCATACCCACAAGCAATGTGTGGCGAATTCAGTGATCTGTGGTGTCTGTTTTTGAATTTAATATCTTGGAATTTGTATTTAAATATTGAATTTAAACTAATTGAATCATTGAATTAATAAATTGAACTTGTATTTCATGATTTGAAACTGAATTGAATGAATATTGCATTCAGTTTAAAAATTCTAATTCGATTCAAATTCTATATTCAAATTCTATATTTTGTAACACTTTACTGTACATACATTCATTCATAAAGCCTTAATAACAGATACATAACACAAAAACATTGAATTCAAATACAGTTTATTTTGGCACTGAAATCCCTCCATACACACATAGGCATGCATGCACAAACACACGCACACACAGGCACGCACATAAAATATACGCGCACACACAGGCACGCACGCTCACACACTCCACCTCCTATGTGTGTGTCTATCCTTGTTGTGCCTATCATGTACCCTCTCAGAGATTCCTGAGGTACAGTTGTCTTACACACACCACCCCACATGAAGTATCCCTACAGATCTCGTTGTGAATGAGTGATTCACACAGAGCTATTTGAGGTTAAGCTGCCTCGTTGAAGTGGAATCGGCAGGGTTCAAGCAGCTTCTCTCGCTCAGTCACCTTTATTGACGTGAATAGGCTGGGTTGAGGTTGGAGTGTTTGAGCCCTGTGTTTGTGTGAACGGTTGTGTTGAAGTTGAGCTGTGTGTGTGTGTGTGTGTGTGTGTGTGTGTGTGTGTGTGTGTGTGTGTGTGTGTGTGTGTGAGTGCTGGCGGCGGCAGCTGAAACGTGGGCTCTCATCTCATGCATCAGCTCATTTAAACACCTCCACCTCGCTGTCAGAGAAGCCCCTTTGAAGTCAGAACAAAGCAGGCGAATGGAAATACATGTTTCATTTTCCCTCTGGACGCCAAGCAACCGGTATGCCTACCTCTTTCTCTCTCCCCTCTCTCTCTCTCTCTCTCTCTCTCTCTCTAGTCCATGTGTTTCTGAGTGTGTGTGTGTGTGTGTGTGTGTGTGGTAGGTTCAGAGAGAGAGCTCCTGGCTGGTTTGACATGTCCACAAATAATCCAGAGAAATGCCACCAGGGGAGAACAATACTACTCTCTCCCTGGATGAATATAGAACCCGTTTATTTGATTCACCCAGTGACTGTGCGCGTGTCTCTGCGAATGCGTGCAGGTGTAAACGAGCAGACAGAGCGAGGGCAACAACAAGAAAAGACACTATTGTTCGAGCTATTCGGTGTAACTGTGTGATTTACTTTAGTAACAACATGATCACACCTGTATTCATAACCAGCAACAACAGAGGGCACACATCCTTATATTACGCCAACAGCATGTAAAAACATATGGGGTCAGTCAACCATGACAAGCTATCTGTAAACTAGACCGTCCAAGCCAAATCCCTCCCCCCAGAGCAGAGGGGTAATACTACAAAGTAGGATCAATGAGTTAGCCAGCTAACTTTGATAAAACAAAAAGAAATAACTATTGCTTTTCTGGTTCATTAAGAAAGCTGCACTTAATTAAGTAGTATATGTACTACATTTTTTATTTATGATTATTATTTATTTGAATTGCGCGCCCTCCAGTCACACCGGAAGTTGTCCCGCTAGCGGGACACCAATCTTTTTTCCAATCACATCAGATCTTTTACACAGCTGATCTGATTGGTCATAAATTGGGCTGCCTGTGTAAACACAAGCCTCTGTTAGACCATGTCAATTTCAAGCCTATCTTTTCGAAAGATAAGCTTTACTGCTTTGCATTATATCCCTCTGTTAGGAAAGAGAATGTGAGTCATTTCCAAGGACAATAAAAACAATATTGGTTTTACCATCACAACAAGCAACTTTAAGGGCTGTTAAGTAGAGACAAGTCATAAAAACAAATGATCTGAGTAAAGACACAAGTACCAAGGCAATGCTAACTGAATCACCTTTAAAAGAAGCCTAACAAGACAAGACTGAAATACTTCAGCTCCCCTGTTTCTCTTCTCACTTGTCTGCCGATGTCAATGTTCTCACTCTCCCCCTCTCTCTCTCTCTCTGATGGGCTAACTGCCGTTCCTCTGTCTACTCCTATCACTTTCTCTCTGTACCGGTCTTCTCTCCCTTTCTGTTTACCGCCTCTCTCTTCTCCTCTTATTCTCTCTGTCTGTGTCTTCCTCCCGTCTCTCTCTTCTCCTCTTATTCTCTCTGTCTGTCTTCCTCCCGTCTCTCTCTTCTCCTCTTATTCTCTCTGTCTGTGTCTTCTCCCGTCTCTCTCTTACTCTTTCATTCTCACCCCCTCTCTCATCTTCTCCTCTCTCTCGAGGAACGTTCTCTGAGGCCAGTCGTATTTTAAGTAACGTCAGTCTCCCCACAGCACCACAATACCTCTGAGCTGGTTCAATTTGAGACCTCCTTATCATCTCGCCAAATTGAATCGACAGGCTGAGGAGAAGAGAGGCTTCTGACCCACATTACTGGCACAGTTAGGCTCCGGAGCTCTGCAGCTCAAATGGGACAGAGGAGCGAGGAGAAGAGACGAGAGGGGGACCAGGGGGAGACAGAGGGAGAATCCAGGAGAAGTCCGGAGATGGACAATCCAATCTCCTCGACTGGCCTCATCAAATGGGAAAGTTCTCCAAACTTTCCTCAAGTCCAGAGGCTAAGAGCTTGTCAGTTTCAATCTGTTTTTGAATCGTTGTTGCGTGTCAAGGGACTTGTTAATTTATGATGTTCGTTATGTATCTATTTGATGTCTGTTGGTTCTTTGTTGTCTGCATTGTCACATTGCAGACGTAGCTACAACTGCCATTCGGGGGCAAATCAAGTTGACCAAATGTAATTGAAATGTAGATTGTTGTTTAATCGCCCCCAAACGTCTCCTTCCAGACATCAAGGTATTGTCAGAGTAAGAGCTGGTGGCTGGAGAGGGGGGTGGGGGGTGGGTGTACCCTGCTTTGGTAGATCTATGGTTTGAAGTGTGTGTGTGCGTTCGCGGTGTATGTGTGTACATGTGTGTGAGCGTGAACATGTGTGTCTATAAACGTCTGTGTGAGACTAGTCTGGCTGTATAATGGCTATCACACTGGGTGGCTGTGTGTCCACTGTGTGTTAATGAGGCGATTAGGTTTCACATTACTGTACCTCTAAGAGATGGACCACAGCTAGATAATTACAACACCAACTAATGGTGTTATTACTCATAGGGAAGAGACAGACACAGCGATATTGTGTAACCTTTCACTAATGGAAATACCAGGAAAAATGACTGGGAGGCAGCAGGGGAAAGCAATGGATATTTCATCCTCCCCATCCAATGCCTCTATTACTGTCTACCAGGGAAATGGGATACAAAGTAGACTGTGACATGCACAAGCCACCCTGATTTAGAAAGACAGCTAAATGAGTAAGTGGAGTGAATAGTAGGGTTTCTGGTTGCTAGTAAGGACTGAAAGTGAGGGGGGTTCTGAAAGTGAAGGCGGTAAACAGCTTCCTCTGAAAGGGTGGTTAATGATTCATTAGCCCAAACGGAGAGTCACCGCTCATTAGCCTAATGCTAATCTCCACTCAGTATCCCATAGACACGCTAATGCTAATTCAGGAACTCAGAAAAAGGACGTCTCCTGTCGTTGGTTCACTCGTTCACTGACTCACGTGTTCACTCTCTCACGTGTTCACACTCTCACTCATTCATTTACCGAAACAAACTGGCACTGTACCTGCATATCTTCAAAATCTAATGGCTGCTTTAATCTGTCATTCCAGATTCCTCGAGTGAAATCGATTCAATTAAACGAGGTCTGTAATGATTAAGAATATGTGTCATTTTCAAACATTTGTGAGTGTGTGTGTATGAGAGAGCAAGAGAGCAAGAGAGAGAGAGAGAGAGAGAGAGAGAGAGAGAGAGAGAGAGAGAGAGAGAGAGAGAGAGAGGAAGATAGGGGAAGAGAGAGGAAGAGAGAATGATCCAACAGAGGCAAGGTGAGAGGAAGCTACTTTAGACAATTGAGATGCAGCCATGGCTGCTCTATCTCCTATACTGCTCTATTAAACCACAGCTCTCTATCTCTGAGACATCAACAGGCCACGGGTTAGATGTCTGAGATTGAAGGCCTCTCTATACAGAAAGGATCCACCTGGCTAGACTGCAGTGTGGCTACTGGCTAGTCAAATCACAGCACTGGATGCTTAAGG
Source organism: Oncorhynchus kisutch (assembly GCF_002021735.2). NCBI lineage: Eukaryota > Metazoa > Chordata > Actinopteri > Salmoniformes > Salmonidae > Oncorhynchus > Oncorhynchus kisutch. The sequence goes on from NC_034185.2 coordinate 38,337,985, forward strand.
GGTTCTTTGAGTACTCAACCACATCAAAACGACAACGGACCTAACACGCCGGGGATCGCTGCATTGTCATACGATAACCCTATTATGACCCTTTAGGGAAAAACAGGTGCTATCGAAAACCTTAAAGGGATCTCCGGCTGTCCTCATAGGAGAACCCTTTTGGTTACAGGTAGAAACCTTTAGGTTCAAGGTAGAACCCTTGTGTATTCCATGTAGAACACTTTCTACATTGGGTTCTACACGGAACCCAAAAAGGGTCCTCCTATGGGGACAGCCGGAGAACCCTTCTCGAAAAAACATGTCTAAGAGAGTAGCATCACACCCTGAGGTCACTGATGTCACACCCAATCCCCTCTATCAAACCAACCAGAGTAGCATCTCACCCTGAGGTCACTGATGTCACACCCAATCCCCTCTATCAAACCAACCAGAGTAGCATCTCACCCTGAGGTCACTGATGTCACACCCAATCCCCTTTATCAAACCAACCAGAGTAGCCTCTCACCCTGAGGTCACGGATGTCACACCCAATCCCCTCTATCAAACCAACCAGAGTAGCCTCTCACCCTGAGGTCACTGATGTCACACCCAATCCCCTCTATCAAACCATTAAAGAGGAGCCCAACTCGATGAATTGACTTAAAAATGCACCGCTGCAAGAGCGGGATGGTCTCAATATTTGGGTGCTTATTGATCACAGCAGTCGATATTCATGAATGGTGAAAGTTTTTAAGGAAATCCTGGGGACTGTTGATGCCTCATACCGTAAAACTTCAATTAATAATAGCCCCGGGCATTTATTGGCTTAAATCATTGAGCACAACAGACTCTTATTAGAGACAGGCTTCTATTTGAGCCAGGTGTCTATTTCCTTAATGCACACAACTGTTGTTCATTTGCATAGTTCATTATTTATTTGCAGCATTCCCTTCCATCCAGAATTGTAATGGATTTCTTCATTTCCTGCACTAATGTGATATCATTTACACACTGTGTCACGTTTCTTTAGTCTTAATATGGATCTATTATTCTCCTGTTTGACATTGCACTTTTGGCAGTTCTTACTTTCGCCACTAGAGAGTGATCAGACGATTTCTGGGGGTCTGTACTCCCAAAGTTGTTGACTGTTTTTGTGCTTGCCAGTAAGCTACATGTCAAGGGTTAGCTATTAGTTCTCAGCTCTTAGCAGCCAATGGGTAGCGCTTTCTTTCTGACAACAAAAACAGAGTGGCATCCTTTTTTTGGGTCATTATTTCATTATTTAATGTAACATACCAAAACATTAAACCTCGGAAACAATTAGTTTAGACCCGCGGTTAAATGATACAGCCGTTTATTTGCTGAAATGTGTGCCGTTACTCGGCTATTAAAAGGGACAGGCGGCTATTTGAGACTCTTGAGGTACATAGCAGTCGAATGACTGGGAAGTAGTGAACTACATGTAGTTCAACTAGTAATTTAACTATATTTTGTAGTAGCTTGGTGGGAGCTGAACTATATTCAAATCTTGGTTGTGTTTTTAGTAATTTATTACTTATTATTTTTTTATATTTTTTATATATAGCAGCGTAGCAAACCACTGGAACTACACACTACTTTTTTCTCTCCAAAATAACAGAAAATATGGCCAAGAATTGATTTTATTCTTCGACAGGAGAACTGCCGTATTCTCATGTGTGTTTAATAGGCTAAAGTACACATTCTGTTAACATATAACCCCAGAGTGATCTGTTCTTGCTATTTGTCTATGACATTTCAGATTTAGATATGATAATATAATATATAAGTAGTTTGGATGTAGTGAACTACTTTTGTGAAGTAAACTATATTTTTGTCAAGGGTAGCTGTAGTGTAGCTTAACTTCTTCCAGTGTGAAGTAATTGGGAGCTTGGTGAACTACATTTTTGACAGTGTAAATTGGTCCATCCATGCCGTGGCAGACCCAGGATTCGAACCATCATTTCCAAAGACGCAACACACTTCACAAAGTTCCAGAAAATGATGTCATGGCTTCAGAAGCTTCTGATATGCTAATTGACATCATTTGAGTCAATTGGAGGTGTACCTGTGGATGTACCTTCAAACTCAGTGCCTCTTAGCTTGACATCATGGGAAAATCAAAAGAATCAGCCAAGACCTCAGGAAAACAATTGTAGACCTCCACAAGTCTGGTTCATCCTTGGGAGCAAATTCCAAATGCCTGAAGGTCTCACGTTCATCTTTACAAACAATAGTACACAAGTATAAACACCATGGGACCACGCAGCCGTCAAACCGCTCAGGAAGGAGACGTGTTCTGTCTCCTAGAGATGAGCGTACTTTGGTGTGAAAAGTGCAAATCAATCCCAGAACAACAGCAAATGACCTTGTGAAGATGCTGGAGGAAACGGGTAAAAACGTATCTATATCCACAGTAAAAGTCCAATACTGACATAACCTGAAAGGCCGCTCAGCAAGGAAGAAGCCACTGCTCCAAAACTGCCATAGAAAAAGTCTGACTACGGTTTGCAACTGCACACGGGAAGGAAGATCGTACTTCTTGGAGAAATGTCCTCTGGTCTGATGAAACAAAAATAGAACTGTTTGGCCATAATGACCAGCGTTATGTTTGGAGGAAAAGGGGGAGGCTTGCAAGCCGAAGAACACCATCCCAACCGTGAAGCACGGGGTGGCAGCATCATGTTGTGGGGGTGCTTTGCTGCAGGAGGGACTGGTGCACTTCAAATAGATGGCATCATGAGGATGGAAAATGATGTGGATATATTGAAGCAACATCTCAAGACATCAGTTTGGTCACAAATGTGTCTTTCAAATGGACAATTACCCCAAGCATACTTCCAATGTTGTGGCAAAATGGCTTAAGGACAACAAAGTCAAGGACAAAACCCTAACCTCAATCCAATAGAACATTTGTGGGCAGAACTGAAAAAGTGTGTGCGAGCATGGAGGCCTACAAAGCTGACTCAGTTACACCAGCTCTGTCAGGAGGAATTCACCCAACTTATTGTGGGAAGCTTGTGGAAGGCTAACCGACATGTTTCACCGAAGTTCAACAATTTAAAGGCAATGCTACCAAATACTAATTGAGTGTATGCACATTTCTGACCCACTGGGAGTGTGATGAAAGAAATAAAAGCTGAAATAAATCATTCTCTCTCCTATTATTCTGACATTTTACATTCTTAAAATAAAGTGGTGATCCTAACTGACCTAAGACAAGAAATATTTACTATGATTAAATGTCAGGAATTGTGAAAAACTGAGTTCAAATGTATTTGGCTAAGGTGTATGTAAACTTCCAACTTCAACTGTATATGCTATATATACAAGGAAGCGAGAGCAGCTATATTTTACCAATAGTAAGCTTGGTCGTCATGGCCTGACATGAAAATCAGACAGTAAATTCTCTGACAGACAGCACCCGGCAGACAGGGTGGCCCATTCATTTTCAATGAATCCTGGACTGGATTCTATTATTATTATTATTTTATACATTTTATTTTGGTGATTACGATCTTGTCTCATCGCTGCAACTCCCCAATGGGCGAAGGTCGAGTCATGCGTCCTCCAAAACATGACCCGCCAAGCCGTGCTTCTTAACACTCACTCGCTTAACTTGGAAGTCAGCCGCAACAATGGGTCGGAGGAAACACCGTTCACCTGACGACCTTGGCCAATTGTGTCAAGTAGTTACTATCTTGTCTCATCGCTACAACTACGGGCTCGGGAGAGACGAAGGTCGAAAGCCGTGTGTCCTCCAAAACACAACCCAACCAAGCCCGCACTGCTTCTTAACACAGCGTGCATCCAACCCGGAAGCCAGCCACGCCAATGTGTCGGAGGAAACACCGTGCACCTGGCGACCTGTTTAGCGCGCACTGCGCCCGGGCCGCCACAGGAGTCGCTGGTGCGCGATGAGAGAAGGACATCCCTACCGGCCAAGCCCTCCCTAACCCGGACGACGCTAGGCCAATTGTACGTTGGCCTAGCGAACCCAGAGTCTCTGGTGGCACAGCAACTGACCACAGCCCTAGACCACTGTGCCACCCGGGAGGCCCAAAATCAATGTTTTCTAATGATCTGTTTCAGCAATTATTTTTTTGCTCGTCTATAATGTTTGTTAAATTTCGTTGCTATGGTCACTGGCTGCTGTCACCCTTGTGTGTGTGTGTGTGTGTGTGTGAAGGCACTAGCCGCTTTGTGGGACAAGTGGTGTGTACTCCATACTGTGATATTCCCGCTGGTTGTTGGAAATGCACTTAAAGGACCGTGGCTGGCCGCACCACTCTTCTATTCGCATGCTCTATTCACTCCGTACAGACGGTTGACAGCCAGACCTCAAGCACATTAATAACTTAACTGCACGGGGAACAACGAGGACACTTTGATGAAACAAGAATCTACTTGGCAATATTTCTTGGTGCAGTTTGAACAAACAAATCACTTGCTGGATCATAGTTTTTAATAGCCGTTATCATATTATCTCACTGTCAAATATTCAAACAAAACTAACATCTCGCTGGCTGTCCGTTGAATATGCGAACAAACAAATCACATATTCTAATCAATGGTTTTCACAATATCTCATTATCACTGTGGAAAACAACGCATGATATCTAACTCAGGGAAGAGCTGCGAAGGCGGGATAAAGAACCTGTGCATGTGTCCGAGTCAGACAGAGATAAAACCAGAGCGAGAGAATAGGAGAGAGATAGAAGGAGAGAGCAGGAGACAGGAGTGGACAAGACAGAGAGAAAGAGAGAGAGAGAGAGAGAGAGAGCTGTGGTCTGGTGTGTTCTGTTCTGTGGCGATAAAGACTGTTCTGTCTGTTCCACCGTCAGCCATCTGTAGAGTGCTCTAGTCCACATCACATTTTGATTGAACAGAGCCTCCAGCGCAGGCAAACAATACCATACATACTTCACACACGCAGTACTCTGTGTGCACTGTTCGCTCACTCAAAGCTTCTCCACAATGAAAGGTAAACAACACAACCAGAGATGTGGGGAGATGTTCTGTCACACCTTGGAATTTGTGGAAACACATACGTTGTACAGTGCAAACAGGTGTGGTGTGTATAATATGACGTTGGTGTGTAGAGTGCGTCTTTTGTCCCTGCTGTTGGGCCTTTCCCTTTGCTTTCTTCCACCGACATCCCGAGGGAGCACGCTGTAGCAGTTATTCAAATTGGTGTGCCGTATTCTCTGTGTGTGAACCGTGTCAGGTGATTTGAATGAGCGGTGTCGGGGAGGGTTTTGAATAATGGGCGCACGCAGAAATAGGCCAACATAAACGTTATAAATAACGTCACCTCGGAGAGAAGGATAAGCCTCATCATACTCTCTACTGTCCCACCTCATATATATATACTATGAAACTACCTCTGCCTGGTTCCACGTTCAGAGCTGTATAATAGAGCAGCCATTGGCTTTTGTTACATGTGAGTTCAAACAAGGACGCGGGACGTGTGATGAGAGAGAGACTGGCTGGAAGTGAAGTTTGCTTTGTCACATTTGTGTTTCTGAGTGTAGGGAGCATCCCTTCTCTCTGACGGTTTGACTTTTTCTGAATGAGGTACAACAGCTTAGAGAGGAAATGAACAGAGGTCAGTGCCACTGTGTGTGTGTGTGTGTGTGTGTGTGTGTGTGTGTGTGTGTGTGTGTGTGTGTGTGTGTGTGTGTGTGTGTGTGTGTGTGCGTGCAACGTAGCCTGTAGCAGTGGAAAATAAGCAATACTAATCAGAATTCACAAAGAGGAGCAGGGCCAACAGGGCTAACCCAAACAAAAGTATATATATAATTTTGGCCAGAGTTGCTCCCCTCCTCAAGAAAGGCAACGGATAGATTCTAGTCATACAACCGCCGTAAATCCATCAGAGTCTGGCAGCGTTTTGAATCTTTTCATCCCTCTTTCACTGTTGATGCTCAGAAAGCGTGTCACCTTCATCAGAGGAAGCCTGGCTAGACGCGGGAACAAAAGATACATGTTCTAAGTTCTCAGTCTACCATACAGGCATGTCTGGCAGGTCATCATTTTCCACTTTCACTTTTTTCATTGATTTGACCCTTTTCCATCTTAAGCCTGTTAGAAAATACAAACGAGTGTGGAGGCACCAGAACAGGAGAGGGCCGGGCATTTAAACCAAGGAGAGACTGCCAGTGTCCATTTCTCAAACGGTCACCTGCAAGATCACCTGCAGGCAATCCCATAGAAGAAATACCAAGAGAGACACTCAACGACACGTCCTATTGTGAAAGTACAGTAGAGAAAGTCGGTGACACATCTCATTATGGACGGCGCTGTTTCCAAATGACTGATTGATTCAAATGTCAGAGCCGTGGAGAGTGGAGAGCCTCTGGGACTTAGATGAGACCTGTTTCGGTCCAGCCCTGAAAACGGATAAATCATTGCGATGTCAAGACATCATATCAATATCTCCCTGTCCTTGTTCTCTGAGGGACGATGACAGTCCTCTCTGCATGCCTACACTGGCATCGATTTCTGTGTCATGGTTATGAAGTCTATGAGTCATCCAGTCCTACCCACACACACACACACACACAGTGTTACGGCCAACTGGCTGAACACAAGGCAGACGGCGTGGAGGGAAACAACAGCGAGTCGCTCGGCTAACAACGACAGATAATCACAGTAATTATACAGCAGGAGAATGTCCGCAATCCCCAAAAAAGCTATCAAAATAAACTGTCACACTCAATCATGTCTGAAAATGATAATGTCCCGTGAAATAGTCTCATTAGACAAATGGCAAGACACCATGCTATGGCTGACATGATAGAAAGAACCAGGGAGATTGTTTCCAGGAAAGCAAACTCATCAATTCCTCTCTTTGGCTCCCATAACCAACCGTCCTAAATTTACTGGCCAGCTCTCCAGGTTTTCTCCCGCCTCACCCCTCTCTCTCTCTCTCTTTCTCTCTAGTGTACTCTTCAACCCTCTCTCTGTATCTCTCCCTCGAGCTCTCGGTCTGCCTGCCTCTCTCTCCATCGTCCTCCACCAACTTGCCATCCCTCTCTCTCTCCCTCCACCAGTACCCCCCCTACCCATATCTCTCCCTCTCTCTTGTCTATACGTTTTCTGTGGGTGTATTGGCTGTAGATTGACGTCCGTCTCTGTCCCACAGTGCTGAGGAAAGGAGCAGCTCCAGCCAAGGAATCCAACAGAATTGCACCGTCTGGGGACTCTGTTACGATGGAGGCAAGACATGGTGTGTGTGGGAGATTCAACATGTGGATATATTATTGCTTAAAGTCCATTACTATGATACTAAAATTAAAACCTATGTTATTACTACTGAACGACCAACCACAACTATTACATTGACATTTTAGTCATTAGGCTGGCACTCTTATCCAGAGCGACGTATTGCATTCATCTTAAGATCACAGTCGTAAGTAACATTTTTCTCAATGCAGAAGTTATCAGCTAAGTCAGTGTTGGTAGGAAAGGGCAAGTGCAAGGTTACTTTTTTGGGGGAGGGGGGGGGTTATAAGACTGAGATGTCTTAATTAATGTAGGGTTTCAGATGTTTTTGGAAGATGGTCAGGGACTCTGCTGTCCTAGCTTCAGGGGGAAGCTAGTTCAACCATTGGGGTGCCACCTGGCACAGCCAGAAGAGGACTGGCCACCCCTCATAGCCTGGTTTCTTCCTAGGTTCTGGCCTTTCTAGGGAGTTTTTCCTAGCCACATTGTTTCTACACCTGCATTGCTTGCTGTTTGGGGTTTTAGGCTGGGTTTCTGTCCAGCACTTTGTGACATCAGCTGATGTAAGAGGGGCTTTATAAATACATTTTATTGAAGAGAAAGAGCAACAATTGTGATGGCACATGTACATCTGGGTAGGGGCTGAGTGGGTAGGGTTGGAGGAGAGATGGAGAGAACATTTAAAAAGTAGTGATCAGAGATCTGGAGGGGATTGCAGTAAGATGAGGTTAAGCATATTGCCTGCCTTGTGAGGGGGAAGGGGAGGGGACTGGGAAAGGGTGAGGTCAAAAGAGGCAAGGAGGGGAAAGACATTTGTGGAAAGAAATGTGTAGAATTCAGGCGTTTTGTAGGTTGAAGTCGCCCTGTATGATGAGCTGTGAGCCATCGTCTGGAAGTAGCTTATCAAGGTGTCAATCTCATTGAGGAATTCTCAAAGAGGACCTAGTGGGTGATAGATGACAACAATGTTAAGCTAGATTGGACAAGTGACATGAGGAGATGGACAGGTGAGAGAGGAGGAAAAGAGAATCTCAATTTAGGAGAAATTAGTAGCCCTGTGCCACCACCATGATGACCAGATGCTCTTGGTCTATGAGAGAACACATAGTCAGATAACGAGAGAGCAGCCGGAGTAGCAGTGTTCTCTGGGGTAATCCATGTCTCTGTCAGGGCCAAAAAGTGAAGGGACTGACCACAGATTGGCAGTTTCAAAGGCTGCCAAAGACTAGGATGTCCACATGGGTTGTGCGTGCTGGGTACACTAGATTAGAAGGGTTGAAACCACGGGGTGGGGCGCATCTGTAAAACCTATAGTGACAGGAGTAAGCAGGCATGGAAATCACACACATACTTGACAAAGCTACAAAAGAGCAAAATTAGATCATCTGAAAATAACGAGGTAACATAGCCAAGTAAGAGAGTGGTGTGCAGCCTTCCTCTCTTTCCTTCCTCGAGTAACATCGCAGAACAATTCTGCAGAATGTCTTTGTTTTGGCGACAGTCTTCGTTTTGGGAGACAACACCACCATCTGACAAGACTGCCGCTTACTGTAACCGCTGAAAAACTGGGAGAGACTAAAGTACTAACACTAATTGTAGGGCCCTATAAAATCCGCAATGCGGAGAACGCGGACGGGATCACGGAATCCAGACATTAAAATGGAATTCAACAATATCGTAACATTTATTGAACTTAGTAGGGAACCAAATAAATAAATGTTCCCAAGTTTATCATAAGACATGAACAGACTGCACCAGTGATTCGTATTTCCTCCAAATTTCTGAAGAGGCAAAGAGAATTCTCCCTATCTGTGTATGCGCAGTGTGCGCGTCTAACACTTTGTGTAGCCGTTAGTGATGATGCTAATAAAAAATATTCTGGTAAGATCCACTGGAATTGAAGGGTAACTACACCCAAAAATCTACATTCCTCAAGTTTTTCAAAGACCTCAAAAGTGGTCTCTTGATGTGGTTTAAGCATTGTTGTGGACTTGGAACGCCCAATTTATTTGTTCTTTTCTATTAAGAATTTGTAATTTTGAGATCCAAAACATGAAAAAATAAAAGGCTGATTGCCTAGCAGAGGTGAAGAAAACTACCCCCTCCAATGGACAAAGCCACCAATTATCAGTCACAAATGGACCTGAAACCAGTCCAAGTCAATGTTCCAACACTTCACAGCCACAAGTACTGAGCATTCAGCAGTTCAAAGCAATGATAGAGTAGGAAGCTAGGTAGACGGGTAGCACTAGGGTAACTAGAATTACCCTATCCAGACTATATCAACAACAACACTTATTTCAAGTCAAAAAGGCTACTCTTGCAGAGATTAGCTGCCTTCCCAGGCTGTAGATGAGCACAGCTGCAAATATTACAATACGCTGAAGGGTAATTCATTTACACATCTCTTATTCTATTCAATTCTGTAATACTCTATTCAAATCTGTGTAGCGCAACTATACTATGCACAAAACGATCTTTGCCTCACCACCAACTGTAACTGAGAGACATGCCATTTAGTGAGAGAGGCTGGGATCTGAAACTGGAGTGTCCCTAGAGAAACCTTCCACCCTTCTCCCTGACCTGACCCTCCTTCACAACACACGCACGCACACGCACATGCACAAACACACATGCATGCACAATACGCACGGACACACGCAGCTCCAATAACCTGAATGGAGCGCAAACATCAGATGAGATCGATAACAAAAGCAACTCATTGAAAATCTGAAGACGGAATAAGAGACGACTGCACCTGGCATTTCAAGGCTACCATGGCAACTAGACCAAATGGCTGTTCATTTGGTGAGGTCCATCAAACACTCCAGATTACGCAACGCTTTCCTGAGAAGCGCTCTCCACCAATGGGAGAATACTTTATTTATACCCTTCACAGATGCACCTGTTGCTTGTTGGGCAGTGAAGGAATGTGTGTGTGTGTGTGTGTGTGTGTGTATGCGGGCGTGTCACACACCATATGTAAAATTTATAGCCAAATGTTTTGTGCGCTGATAGTGACTGAGATAGGCTGTTCTCTTGTTGCCATGACACTGCCTATGGAACGACAGGGATATGTAAACTAGCCAACAACATTGGCCGTAGCGTACAGAGGTGTGTGTCATGTTAATCCTCTGTTAAGACAATATCGGTGATGAGCGATGACTGAACTTTTGGCCTGGTGGGTTTTTTTTGTGTGTGTGTGTGTGTGTGCACATTTGTGCATGTACGTGATTCCGAGGGGTGCGGATTAGGTCTGGTCGGGTTGAGGGAGTACACACGGGGACATAAAACAAGAGACAAATGGACTTGGAGACACACACACTAACATCTCAGTATTATGACCGCGTGAGTTTACATACCGGCGGTCTGTTTAAGAATACAACATGGCAGAGAGACACAGATGCCGGGATGCTGGACTCATTCACAAACACGCACATGCACAAACACACGCACGCACACAGCACGCACACAGCAGGCACACAGTGCCACGACTCAGTGCCAGGATCTCTCTCACTGAGCGGTTTGAGGATTTGGGCACGTTCTTCGGTTTTGCACTGAAACATGGCATTGAATAGTTCCCGGCCAGATGTCTTGATCCCACTCAACCACATACAAACACCTGGATAACTACCACCACTGAACAAAAGTACGTAATCCCCTTTAAACTAAACTGCCTGGCAGTCTCCCTGTAAGACTTAATCTAAGGGATACAAATAGAGGCAATCGTGACTGTGCTCGTGAGACAGGCTTTTATAAAAAATGTATGCACGCATGCACGCACGCTCCCCCACACACATGGTCGGCTGAGTAAATACTACAATAAGCTGTATATGTGTGTGTGTGTGTGTGTGTGTGTGTAACAGCTATAGAGGCACGATCTGTCCACTGCTTCTCTTCTCCTGAGGAATGTAAGGAATGCTCCAGCTCTGCAGGCCACCAGGATGTTGCACGCACGCGCACACACACACACACACACACAGTGGACAGGACAGTGCACATGTGTAAGGACGTGGGTAACAGTACGTTTATCACGGTACGCAAAAGAAAACACATAAAGCACACACCTTCAAAACCAAGGCATGGACCTCACATCAGATACTACCCCCGTACTTAAGTGTCTATACAATATGTGTTACGATACTATATGCATCACGATTGCAATTCGACACAGCTATTGTACTGCGATTCGCTGTTCCAGACACATTTCACTATACTGTCTGTCTGCTGTAGAGGGACAAGAGGGAGCCATAATAAACACAGGTTTTGATCAGTCCGGGAAATAAAAGAGCTGAAAACATGTTGCCTCGCCTTTTATAAAGAAGATTGAGGCCAAAGTATATGAGGAGAAATGCAGATTTGAATAAAAAAAATCTGTAGAATCGATAATCAAAATGATATTGCGTCCCAATACTCTACTGTACCGATCCCACCCCCCCAATCCATCCTTCACGAATACACATTGTAACAGTACGTTAACACTGCGTATACAGGATGTGCAGGCATGTACACACACATACTGTACAAATACACATTCTCTTCCAGACACACACCTCTGTGTTCCTACAGGGAGATGCTCTGTGTTAGGGAGAAATATAGTTTGTTGATAGTACACTCTCAGAAAAAAATGGTACGGTTAGGGTACAGTATTGTTGCCGGGGATACAAAAATATTTACCTTCAGAGGTACACATATAATCTCACACGGTACATGCAGATAATCTAGTATAATGGTAAAAAATAAAATCACAATATTTTGAATATTAAGGTACAGTCATCACATACTCTCAAAAACCACACCCATCACTATCATATTTCCCAGTATGTCCTATTGCAGGTTGATAAAAACAAAAATTCAATGTGTGTTTTTTCATGCTCATTGAACATGTTTGGAAATCCTAAATCTGTCTGGATTCCAATAGGAATTTCATATCACTTTGAAAGCCAGCATAACGTGACTTGCCTGATGTTGCCTGCAACCCAGCAGTTTCAGACCATTGTGTTGGGGTAAAACTAGGTTGTCAAAGTATGGCCTTATGACCTACAGTATGTCATATATTGTCATAAAGAGTTTGATTTCAAATATAAAATATTCACTTAGGCACTTACTATGTGAAGGTTATAGGCCTGAAGGCCTTTGAATGCAACAACCATGACTCTGTCTTTAGCAAAACACAGTCATGGGTGGTACTGGTAACTAAAATTCACTTGAAAGGCACCCTGGGAAATATGCAAATAAGGCATTACACCCTGCAGTGTTGAACAACAGCCAAAAACCTTTTAGAGCTACATTTTTGCCACTTAAAAAGAACAAGCTGCTTTGTCCCTATGGTGATACCCTAAAAAGGCAAATGTGTACCTTTTCCAAAGGTACGCATTTGTACCTTTACTATCTTGTCCCCTAAGGTACACTATTGGCTCTTTTAAGGTACAAATTGTAGGGGTACATTAATGTACTTAGAACCAGAGGTAATTATGTGGTAAGTAAAAATCAGGGCCAGTAGCAAGCTGTCTGTATTTATATACTGCAGAGGGCAGAAGTGATGACTTGCTGGCTTTATATTATCTACGTGTCTGGAGGTGTGTGTGTGTGTGTGTGTGTGTGTGTGTGTGTGTGTGCGCGCGCGTATGCGCGTGTGCCTCAGTAGAGCCAGTCACAGTTAGAGCCATTGATTTTGTGTTGAAACAGATGGCGTTATTTCACTATACCACCAGACCGGGGCAGGGACAGGACTGCTGACTGAGACGCCACCTCTATACCCCCAACACACCTCTGGTCTTTTCCTGCTCTCTTTACTAATAGCCTCCGCTCTTAGGGGATAGTGGCTATATATTTTCCCCTCTCCTCTGACTGGTTCTTATAGTAAGGACAGACGTGACCCTGGTGGTTTCTAGGGATAGCTGCCTGTGCAAATGTCACTGATTCAGCTCAGATCACCTCCCACATAGGATTGCAGTAAGAAGGTAAAGCTAGTATGAGCCTAGCATCGACTGCCAAGAGCCACTCAAACAATATACTGCTCGTGACTTGTGTGTTGTTGTTGTTGTTGTTGATTATGAGGGGAAGTGGGGACAGGGAGTAGCTGTCAACTCCAGTTCTACCCCAACAAAACCCACCCTGAGCAGGACATTGACCACTGATCTGTGAGTATGTCCTGCCTCGCCTGCTTAGGGTAGTATTTTAGGAGTGGTGCTGGAATGCTGCGTCTACAGTTTCATAGAGAAACATTATCTATGGACAACCCAATTCCTTCTAAAGGCACTTCCATCTAAATGAAGAGTATCTCTGACATGTCTACCTTTACAAATAAACAACTGTTTCCTGGTTCAACCAAAGTTCTCTCGACTCTGAAAAGGAAATGGGATGTTACCAAAATTATCTTCAATCTGTGAAATGCCTTTGTTATTATCTTCTTCTGTGTAATATCTTTGTTCTTACCTTGTTCTGGTCAGTCCAGTACAGGAAGTAGCCCTGGGGGTCGACTCGTAAGGTCACAGGGGTCACCGTAGTGGAGTCCTGTTGAGAGAGGAAAGCATTCCATTTGTGAGAGCTAGAAATGTGTGTGCTGAACAGAGCACATGTTGTTAAAGTGTGTGTATCATTTTGTTGCGTGATTGAATGCGACAGAGAGCTGCTTCCGTTCCGCTGTGCTTAAAACAGCGGGCTTTGATTGAAACAGGAGAGAGCTGCCGCGTGTGTGTATTGAAACAGAAGAAACCTGCCGCGTATGCTATTGTCTTTCAGACACCATCCTACAAAAGGACAACACCAAGGCATTATGTCACCACACACACACACACACACAGTAACAGTCCCAGCCCAGGGCCGTCTTTACACAACGTAGCAAAGGCAGATACTGTTGGCTGCTTCTATAAAAAGCCGTGGCGTTTCTGTCTATAGTTGCCAGCCCAGCACAGCACTCAGCTGAACACACTGACTGGTTGTCTTCCTGTCCTAGGCCTGATGAATCATACAGGAATACATACAGTACAATTGGACACACTGTGAAGCTGGGACTCTTCAAAAGGATTCCAAGATATCGCCCATGCTGCATCAGAGAATCAGACATAATAGATTCTGAAAAAAAGTGTCTAAGACAAAGTTAGCTTCCCAAATGGCACCCTATTCCCTGTATAGTACACTACTTTTGACCAGAGTCCACAGCCACCCTTTTAAAATGGTATAGGTCCACTACTGTATGCTGTTCACTATGTTGAAGGTTGTATGCGTGCTATGACATCATGTGAGGGGTCAGATTGCATACACTGAAGAAAAATGGAAACGCAACATGCAACAATTTCAAAGATTTTACTGAGTTTCAGTTCATATAAGGAAATCAGTCAAAACAGGCCCTAATCTATGGATTCACCATGACTGGGAATACAGATATGCATCTGTTGGTCAAAGCTCCCTTAAAAAAAGTGAAGTGGATTAGAAGACCAGTCAGTATCTGGTGTGACCACCATTTGCCTCATGCAGAGAGACACATTTCCATCGCATAGAGTTGATCAGGCTGTTGATTGTGGCCATGTGGAATGTTGTCCCTGTCCTCTTCAATGGCTGTCCAAAGTTGCTGGATATTGGCGGGAACTGGAACACACTGTCGTACACGTTGATCCAGAGCATCCCAAACATGCTCAATGGGTGACATGTCTGGTGAGTATGAGGTGATGGCGGCGGATGAATGGCACAATAATGGGCCTCAGGATCTCGTCATGATATCTCTGTCTTATTCAAATTGCCATCGATAAAATGCAATTGTGTTCGTTGTCCGTAGCTTACGCCTCCCCATACCATAACCTCACTGCCACCATGGGGCTCATCAGAAAACCGCTCGGCCATCTGCCCGGTACAGTTGAAATCGGGATTCATCCGTGAAGTGCACACTTCTCCAGCGTGCCTGTGGCCATCGAAGGTGAGCATTTGCCCACTGAAGTTGATTACAACGCCGAACTGCAGTCAGGTCAAGACCCTGGTAAGGTCAACGAGCGCACAGATGAGCTGCCCTGAGACCGTTTCTGACCGTTTGCAGAAATTCACCTGTGTGATGACGATGCTGCTTAATCAGCTTCTTGATATGCCACACCTGTCAGGTGGATGGATTATCTTGGTAAGGAGAAATACTCACTAAACAGGGATGTAAACCAATTTGTGCACAAAAAAAACTATTTGAGATAAATAAGCTTTTTGCGCATATGGAACATTTCTGCGATCATTTATTCCAGCTCATGAAACATGTTTATATTTTTTCTCCCTTGTGATTTTAAATAAGGACTGTCTTAGTCACTAGGGGGTCAGTTACTAGTCCTGGACTGAAAAGCATATTCAATGGCGAATCCCTTTTTAGTCCAGGAGTAGGTTTAGCCTGGATCTGGGAAACTGGCCCAAGAGGTCTAGTATTTAGAAGATTTCTTACGGCCTATAGCTGTCTTACTGGAAACAGAGGGTTGGCGGGTGAGAGATCATCATTGGGTTCTGGTCACCTGTAACAGGGTAACCTGAACTGGTGTTACCTGATGTACCCGCTGACCGCTCTAAACAGAATTGATTGCAATCGTATCAATCACACTCTATTCCATATAGACAGAGAAGGAGTGTGAGAGAGAGAGAGCGAGAAGGAAAGAAGGAAAGAAAGAACAGAAAGAAAGAAAAGAAAATCACAAATGGTCAACTTACACACATGAAAAGCATGCCATGACTCATAACAAATCAGATGAAAGATGCACTATATCGAGTACTGGTATTACGATGACAAAAATTACACAAATTAAGTCTGGGCATGGCTAAGTGTTTGTCTTCAGCAGAATGTTGCAACTTTTAGTCCTAAACTACACAGAGGATTTCATGGATGATGTTGTATATCAGACTGAGAGATCTAAAGATGGCTGGTCACCAGTGACAATCTGAGTAACGATGTGGTCCAGTACATATATTTTTTCAACCAAATCTCTATTTTTGATGTAAATGGGATATTTTATATACACTTTTATATATACATACACTTTTTGGGCGATATCACTAGAGGTCGACCGATTATGATTTTTCACCGCCGATACCGATACCGATTATTGGAGGACAAAAAAGGGCAGATACCGATTAATCGGCCAATTTTTATATATATATATTTGTAATAATGACAATTACAACAATGCTGAATGAACAGTTATTTTAACTTAATATAATACATAATACGTAATATAATACATCAATAAAATCTATTTAGTCTCAAATAAATAATGAAACATTGGTTTAAATAATGCAAAAACAAAGTGTTGAGAAGAAAGTAAAAGTGTAATATGCCATATAAAAAAAGCTAACGTTTAAGTTCCTTGCTCAGAAGATATGAAAGCTGGTGGTTCCTTTTAACATGAGTCTTCAATATTCCCAGGTGATAGGTTTAAGGTTGTAGTTATTATAGGAATTATAGGACTATTTCGCTCTCTGCCATTTGTATTTCATATACCTTTGACTATTGGATGTTCTTATAGGCACTATAGTATTGCCAGTGTAACAGTATAGCTTCCGTCCCTCTCCTCGCCCCTACCTGGGCTTGAACCAGGGACACATCGACAACAGCCACCCTCGAAGCATCGTTACCCATCGCTCCACAAAAGCCGCGGCCCTTGCAGAGCAAGGGGAACAAGTACTTCAAGGTCTCAGAGCGAGTGACGTCACCGATTGAAACGCTATTAGCGCACACCCCGCTAACTAGCTAGCCATTTTACATCGGTTACACCAGCCTAATCTCGGGGGTTGATAGGCTTGAAGTCAAGTCATAAACAGCTCACTTGAAGCATTGCGAAGAGCTGCTGGCAAATGCACGAAAGTGCTGTTTCAATGAATGCTTACATGCCTGCTGCTGCCTACCACCACTCAGTCAGACTGCTCTACCAAATATCAAATCATAGACTTAATTATAACGTAATAACACACAGAAATACGAGCCATAGTTTCCGGATTTGACCATATTAATGACCTATAATTTCGAAAACAAAACATTTATTCTTTCAATGAAATACGGAACCGTTCCGTATTTTATCTAACGGGTGGCATCCCTAAGTCTAAATATTGCTGTTCCATTGCACAACCTTCAATGTTATGTCATAATTATGTACAATTCTGGCAAATTAATTACGGTCTTTGTCAGGAAGAAATGGTATTCACACAGGCGGACCAAACTGCTGCATATACACAGACTCTGCTTGCACGGAACGCAAGAGAAGTGACACAATTTCCTTAGTTAAAAGAAATTCATGTTAGCAGGCAATATTAACTAAATATGTAGGTTTAAAAATATATACTTGTGTATTGATTTTAAAGAAAGGCATTGACGTTTATGGTTAGGTACACATTGGTGCAACGATAGTGCTTTTTTTGCGAACGTGCTTGTTAAATCATCACCCGTTTGGCGAAGTAGGTTGTGATTCGATGAGAAATTAACAGGCACCGCATCGATTATATGCAACGCAGGACAAGCTAGATAAACTAGCAATATCATCAACCATGTGTAGTTAACTAGTGATTATGTTGAGATTGATTGTTTTTTATAAGATAGGTTTAATGCTAGCTAGCAACTTACCTTGGTTCCTTGCTGCACTCGTGTAACATGTAGTCAGCCTGCCACACAGTCTCCTCGTGGAGTGCAATGTAATCGGCCACAATCGGTGTCCAAAAATGCAGATTACCGATTGTTATGAAAACTTGAAATCGGCCCTAATTAATCAGCCATTCCGATTAATCGGTCAACCTCTAGATATCACTTGGTTTTGAGAAACTTACACCAACCAGTGATAGACTTCCTCATGCTAGTTCTGCAGTGTCCGGGCGTGAATAAAACTAGAGCACGACCGATACATTGGTTGACCCATATTATTGGCCGATATTAACCTTTCACCTAAATATTTGTACCTAAGAAGGTAAACTAAACAAGTGTTTTGCATTTACTTACGTATTTATAGAGGATATAGTTGCTTTTTGTTGGTTATCATGTAAACCACAAATAAAAAGTTCTCAAATAATGTTCATTTTAATATGCAGTTAAGAAATCATAATTTAAGGGCCTCCCGGGGGTCGCCAGCTGTGCCACCAGAGACCTGGGTTCGCGCCCAGGCTCTGTCGTGACCGGCCGGTAGGGATATTCTTGTCCCATCGCGCACCAGCGACTCCTGTGGCGTGCCGGGCGCAGTGCGCGCTAACCAAGGTTGCCAGGTGCACGGTGTTTCCCACGACACATTGGTGCGGCTGGCTTCCGGGTTGGATGCGCGCTGTGCATCCAACCTGGAATGTTGGGTTGTGTATCGGAGGACGCATGACTTTCAACCTTTGTCTCTCCCGAGCCCGTACGGGAGTTGTAGCGATGAGACAAGATAGTAGCTACTAAACAATTAGATACCACGAAATTGGGGAGAAAACGGGGTAAAAATACATTTAATTTTTTTTTTAAATAATCATAATTTAGAGCACAATTTATTTTATTTTTTATATATGTTTTTCATTCCACCTCAACAAAAATAATATATTAGCAGATATATTGGTAAAAATCCCATATCGGTTGGGCTCTAAATAAAACATGATGAACATAAGCTCCAAAAACACCCTAAAACGTCTTTAGATGTTGTACAAAAATAATTGTCGTTCCAAACTTTATCTGCAACGTTATGTTCCATTTTGTGCAACTCAAGCCATTTCTTTGATTGGAAAACTACGATTTCATAAACTCAGCAAAAGAAACAGGACCCTGTCTTTTAAAGATAATTCGTTAAAAATCCAAATAACTTCACAGATCTTCATTGGAAAGGGTTTAAACACTGTTTCCCATGATAAACAATTAATGAACATGCACCTGTGGAACGGTCGCTAAGACACAAACAGCTTACAGACGGTAGGCAATTAAGGTCACAGTTATGAAAGCTTAGGACACTAAAGAGGCCTTTCTACTGACTCTGAAAAACACCAAAAGAAAAATGCCCAGGGTCCCTGCTCATCTTCGTGAACGTGCCTTAGGCACGCTGCAAGGAGGCATGAGGACTGCAGATGTGGCCAGGGCAATAAATTGCAATGTCTGTACTTTGAGACGCCTAAGACAGAGCTACGGGGAGACAGGACAGACAGCTGATCGTCCTCGCAGTGGCAGACCACGTGTAACAATACCTTCACAGGATTGGTACATTTGAAGATCACACCAGCGGGACAGGTACAGGATGGCAACAACAACTGCCCAATCCCTCCATCAGTGCTCAGACTGTCCGCAATAGGCTGGGAGAGGCTGGATTGAGGGCTTGTAGGCCTGTTGTAAGGCAGGTCCTCACCAGACATCACCGCCAACAACGTCGCCTATGGGCACAAACCCAACGTCGCTGGACCAGACAGGACTGGCAAAAAGTGCTATTAACTGATGAGTTACGGTATTGACTCACCAGGGGTGATGGTCGGATTCGCGTTTATCGTTGAAGGAATGAGCATTACACCGAGGCCTGTACTCTGGAGCGGGGTCGATTTGGACGTGGAGGGTCCGTCATGGTCTGGGGCGGTGTGTCACAGCATCATCGGACTGAGCTTGTTGTCATTGCAGGCAATCTCAACGCTGTGCGTTACAGGGAAGACATTCCTCCCTCATGTGGTACCCTACCTGCAGGCTCATCCTGACATGACCCTCCAGTATGACAATGCGACCAGCCATACTGCTCATTCTGTGCGTGATTTCCTGCAATACAGGAATGTCAGTGTTCTGCCATGGCCAGCGAAGAGCCCGGATCTCTATCCCATTGAGCACGTCTGGGACCTGTTGGATCGGAGGGTGAGGGCTAGGGCCATTCCCCCCAGAAATGTCAGGGAACTTGCAGGTGCCTTGGTGGAGGAGTGGGGTAACATCTCACAGCAAGAACTGGCAAATCTGGTGCAGTCCATGAGTAGGAGATGCCCTTTAGTACTTAATGCAGCTGGTGGCCACACCAGATACTGACTGCTACTTTTGATTTTGACCCCCCTCTGTTTAGGGACACATTATTCAATTTATGTTACACATGTCTGTGGAACTTGTTCAGTTCATGTCTCAGTTGTTGAATCTTGTTATGTTCATAAAAATATTTACACGTGATAAGTTTGCTGAAAATAAAGGCCGTTGACAGTGACGTTTCATTTTTTGCATTTATATTGATGTCCCCACTCTCCCTGGCCACAGCTACAAACACATTGAGTCATTATGGAATTCTTAGAGACTCTTACTCCTGGGTCTGAATTCACACACAATCTCAGAGTATCGGCTGCTAAGAGCTAAAAGGTTTTCTCATTTAGCTCTGGACAAAATCTTACACTAGGGAAGGAAATTGTCATAATTAAAGGAATTTTTCCCATTTCGGAGTAATTGTGATCGTTAACAGGTTTTGTCTCAGCTCTCCTTTGAGTGAAGGGACAGAGGGAAGCAGGCAGACTGAGTGGCGACAGCCTTTTGTGGCCTTGGGAATTCACCCGTCACAGTAGTATTTCGTCCCATTGCTGCTGATGAAGATTTAAGGGTTGTACCATTAGCCATTGCCTAGAAAAGGGGATGGGGCCAAAAAGGGTTGTGTTCTGATTGTTTCGATTGGGTTTTCTAACACTGTCTGGGTGGTTAGCAGTACAGACAGATAGAGTCTATGGAGGCAATTTATCAAACCCCCAGAAAGGATTCGGTATGAGAAATAATGCTTTCCTTCTTCTCCTCTTCTCTCTCCCCCTTTTCCCCATCTCTCATTCTCTGTATTTTCTCTCCCTCTCTCTCTCTCTCTCTCTCTCTCTCTCTCTCTCCCCCCTTCTCCCTCTCGCCTTGCTCTACAACACTTGTCTCAGGCAGTGAATCAAAGTGACTGTATTCTGGCCACTCCATGCCATCTCCGCCCTGCTGAGAGGATTTGGTCTCCACCTCGTCTCAATATTGCACTTTCCTTCGTCGTGTATGTTCACGGTTTCCCATGACTACCGTGTCACGCCTCTTCTGACATGCAGTTGCACCAGGGGGAAAGGTTTTGATTGAGAACATGCTCAATGATTTATGCACGTCTGAATGTATCTCTCTCTCCTTCCCTCCCCTCCCTCTCTCTTTCATTTTTCACTCTTTCCACCGAGGGAAAGGGGGGGACGGAGGGAGGAAGGAAGGAGTGCATGTGAAAACCGTGAGAGTGCGCTCTGTGTGTGTGTGTCAGGAAAGACCTTAGGCTATGGGGTGTGGAGAGAGGTCACGGAAGTCCCCACCCTCATCGGCACACTCTAAAAAACCTGGCTAGCACCGCACACACCTCACACCCCTTCCCACAACATACCGCCCCACACAGAGAGAAAGGAGAGAAAGAGAGATAATTTGTTTAATTGCTATGTATGACTCACAATGACCATAAAGCCTAATAACATTTATAAACAAATATGAGTAAAACATTATTTTTTTTAAGTAGACCCACCCACATATTTTGCCTAGTCTACTTGTTGAGTTTATCAACAGTGACTGCGTCTGATGCCTATCCAAATATCTGAATACATACACACTGTCATCGTTGTGCAATCAATGTTCCTGCTTATTTGCGCGGCTCTGCGTCAGGCAGCCTTCCCGCTGGCAGTCAACACACAGGTGGCAGGTGCATGGCATTTCCAACGCAAACCACCAAAAATGTCCTTATTAATGAATTGCTTATTAAGACAAGTGTAGGTTATTTATTTAAAGCTGCACAGGCTGTCTATAAAAGGTAACAATACCTTCTCTTTTTTTAAAGGCAAAACAACAACAAAAAACGTGGTCTTTCCACATGACCACTGTGTTCAAATAAAACACGTTGCTGTAGCGTTACCTATTAGAAATGACTATGGGAAGTGCTTTGCAGTAGCCTTCTCCTGTAGGCTCATCTCACCCAGAGACGATATGTTGTAGCAGAGCAGTGCTTGACAGCGGTGAGCAATACTTTCTAATCAAGGTCATTTTGCTGTTCCAGGCTGGCGAGAGTGACTGATGATACCAATAGACCACTCATTCAGAGGTTGCTAGCGTTCAATGGTATTATAGCCTTACATGGATGAATGTGGACAAGTCAAAACGAGTGTGATTAAATGGCATACTACTGTGTCGGGTTTCTGTGTAAAACAGTGCATTCAAGGCAATGACCTCTCATTCTCAATCTGAAAAAGCGGGTTTGTGCACACATGCACACACGCGCACGCTCACCGTGACATTTACACCAACATTTCGAAATGCGTTTGACGTCGTCACCCACAACTGTAGCGCTTTCTGTAGCCAAAAGTCGAACAGTGGTGGAACGATATTCCCTCAAGCAGGCAGTGGAGACTGTTGCACCGTGGCAAATGTACAAGACATCCGTTTCAGTGCAGTGGTAACTGTGCACCAAACATTGGCTACATAATAGACAGTGATAAACCAGTCCCCCCCCCCAAAAAAAATCAAATAAGACTTACATCATCCCATTTCATGAATTTGCTGCCCTTTCTCAGGCTCTCGCTCACGGACACCGGCTTGAGCTGCAGCGCATGAACTCCTGGCTGAGCCCCGGCCATTGACTCATCTACTCTCCTCAACCGACAAAAATAAAATAAACGGTTTTAAGTCGCTTTCTCCTTTTTCTTTCCTAAACGAAACGACCCTTCTGCTGAGGAACGATAGGCTGATGGAAGCTCCACTAGTGTTGGCAGTATCTCATTCCAGCATGGGGCTGCGGGTCTCCGCTTTGAAGCTCCCTGACGCGAGTTGGTCGAGAAAGCAGGCTCAGCTGAGGGACTGGGTGAAGTCCGCTGATGACGGCTGATGCAGTTTCAGAAAGAGGGGGAGGGAGGGGGGGTAGAGACTTTGAATGAGTGAGTGTCTGCACTCCTATTTAAAAACAGTCAATGCGGGGAACGAGTTCCGTGGCTCTATGTGATCTAGCGCCTCCCTGCGCTCAAGGCAATGTGGATAGTAGGCCTGCACACACTTCTACTATCCTTGTGGGGACCAAACAATTGATTCCCATTCAAAATCCTATTTTCCCTAACCCTAAACCTAACCCGTAACCTAACCTTAACCCCAACCCCAAAACCCTAACCTAAAACTAACCCTAACTCCTAACTCTAAACCTAACCCCTAAGCCTAAAAAGCCTTTTTCCTTGTGGGGACCCGGCGAAATGTCCCAAAATGGTTCCTTGTTTTACTATCGAGGACTTCTGGTCCCACAAGGATAGTAAAAACAAACCACACACACACACATAGAGAAAGAGAGAGCGAGAGCACTGTTACTTCCTAAAACGTCCAGAAAGGGATGTAACAATATTCAAACCGCTTCAGTAATGTTCCTCTTGGTGGTCAGTGGACAGACCAGCTGTCTGAAATGGAAGCAGTGTTAGGCTTCTTGTCCCATGTCACTAATGATTGATTAATCCTGACACATGCGCCCCCCCCCCCACATACACACAAACGCAGACGTGTGTGTGTCAACATGGCAGCCCAAAGAGAGACGTGTGGCTTCAGTTCATCTTTCAAAGAGCTATTTTTAAAATAGTCGTATGGGGGGACAAACAAATATGGGTTTGAAGTCAGTTGTGTGTTAGGTCACTTGGATCACCCACAACCTCACGTCATGTCTGCTGTGAAGCGTTACAGACGAGACAAGCAAACTACAGTGTACTCAGCTTATTACAAACACAGATCTACTATAATAATCTACCATCTATAGCGAGCGGTCGGAAACCATACAGAGAAAGCCTCCAATTACTGTGTGCATTTCACTTTTAAGAGAAAACCCTATTAGAAGATCAAATTGTCAAGGGTGGATGCAATTCTTTTAAGACCAATGCAATAGGTTCTCATTGTCACGTCTGTTCCCGCTCCCCCTCTCTGGCGCTCGAGGTCTCCAGGCTGCTCATCATTACGCAACACCTGTCAGCGTCGTTACGCGCACCGGCGCTTCATCGGACTCACCTGGACTTCATCACGTCATTGATTGCTTCCTCTATATCGGCCACTTCCTCACTTTCATTCCCGTGTCTGCATCGATGCTGCTTTGTTTCTCTTGTTCTGAAGCTGTTCTTGTTTAGTTTCATGTCTATTTATTATCAAATCCTCACCCTGTACTTGTTTCCCGTCTCCCAGCTTCTGTAGTTAACGGAACCGTTACACTCATGTACTACACCTCGTGTTGCTCTCCTGTGGTACAGGCTACATGTCAAACACAAAAACACTGCGGTAACATTTCTCTGAATGGCACAGTACACTCCAACCCCCCTGGGCATACCATACTGCAGTATGATAGTCTAGCGAATGTTGGGAGCTGCCAAGCCACATTTTGCCAAGTCCGTATGCTCTTCAGTCACCAACTGGTCAGTCCACGCTCTACAGCAGGAGGTTAAGGACATCCAGCCCGACTGGAAAGGCTCTACCTAGAGGCCAGTAGCTGTGATATTAACACAACGCAACCAGCATAGCCTTATGTGGAGTATTACAGTGAATGTATAACGTAGTCCTGCTTTAGCTCCTATGTTGAAGTAGCATCAAAACCCAGAACCAAATCCTGTGTTACATGCAGTCTCTCACGAGAGACTTTTGTTATGTTGTCCAGATCTAAGTCAACGCTTAATAAAATCCACCTCAGATGGAGCCATTATATGATGTATTATTGTGGAATATGTGTGTTATAAATCATGTATCAAATCAAATCCAATTTTGTTGGTCACATGCGCCGAATGCAACAGGTGTAGTAGAACTTATAGTGAAATGCTTACTTACGAGCCCCTAACCAACAGTGCAGTTTCAGAAAATACAGATAAGAATTAGTCATTAAAGAGCAGTAAAAATAACAATATATACAGGGGGTGCCGGTACAGAGTCAACGTGCGGGGTCACCGGTTAGTTGAGGTAGTATGTACATGTAGGTAGAAAAAAAAGTGACTATGCATAGATAACAACAGAGAGTGGCAGTGGTGTGGAGAGGGGGGGGGGGGCAATGCAAATAGTCTGGGTAGCCATTCGATTGATTGGATGTCCAGGAGTCTTATGGCATGGGTGTAGAAGCTGTTTAGAAGCCCCTTGGACCTAGACTTGGTGCTCCGGTACTGCTTGCCGTGTGGTAACAAAAAGAACAGTCTATGACTAGGGTGGCTGGAGTCTTTGACAATTTTTTGGGGCCTTCCTCTGACACCGACTGGTATAGAGGTCCTGGCTGGCAGGAAGCTTGGCCCCAGTGATGTACTGGGCCATTTGCACTACCCTCTGTAGTGCCTTGTGGTCAGAGGCCGAGCAGTTGGCATACCAGGCAGTGTTGCAACCAGGATGCTCTCGATGGTGCAGCTGTAGAACGTTTTGAGGATCTGAGGACCCATGACAAATCTTTTCAGTCTTCTGAAGGGGAAAAGGTTTTGTCGTGCCTGCTTTACGACTGTCATGGTGTGCTTGGACCGTGTTAGTTTGTTGGTGATGTGGACACCAAGGAACTTGAATATCTCAACCTGCTCCACTGTAGCCCCATCGATGAGAATGGGGGCGTGCTCAGTCCTCTTTTTCCTGTAGTCCACAATCATCTCCTTTGTCTATATATGATAAACCTTTGGGCATATTATAAATAATATACCATATAATTATAACCACCAGAGATTTGAGTATTTCGTTGTGTTTTACGAGAGCTGCCGTTAGATCAACTGAAAGGACTAACTGTTAACGGCATTGTCCCCTATGTGAACCCTGCAGGTGCTATAGAGAGTAAACATGGCTCCACCTGCTGTTTTTCAGCTCCCAATACAGCCTGTGTGGTCACTTTCACCACAAGGGATTGTCAGTTCTGTATTTCTACCGCATGGTGGCGCCATAAGACCATGGATGTCAGAGGCACGTGAAACAGCCAGCACTGGCTCTTGTAGCGTTCAGACCATTTCAGTGTAGTTTCTTACTGCCAGCACTGCTAAGACTGTCACACGTTGTTTCTTGTCAGATCTGAAGTTGTTCCCCTGCCTCTCTCCACGCACAGTTAATGACAGGTGCGACCGTGGGCCTGGAGGAAAGATCTACAGTAGATAGTGTGAAGGGAGCGGGAGTCTCGTAGGAGGATATGTATCACTGCTCAAAGACTTTTCTGCTGACTTATGAAGCAGTCATCAGGTCTCAGTCCCTGTTGAAGTGATTGAAATTCCATGACAAAAAAACAAACAAGGCAGCCCTCAGCCTCGTAAATTGTGTCATCGGGGGACAGTGACATGGAAACAAAACATAATCTGAACGGAACCTGCCTGGCCCTGACCTGGACTCAGACAGACAGGACAGAGTAGTACAGTCAGACAGACGGGAGGGAGTAGTACAGTCAGACAGACGGGAGGGAGTAGTACAGTCAGACAGACGGGAGGGAGTAGTACAGTCAGACAGACGGGAGGGAGTAGTACAGTCAGACAGACGGGAGGGAGGGAGTAGTACAGTCAGACAGACGGGAGGGAGTAGTACAGTCAGACAGACGGGAGGGAGTAGTACAGTCAGACAGACGGGAGGGAGTAGTACAGTCAGACAGACGGGAGGGAGTAGTACAGTCAGACAGATGGGAGGGAGTAGTACAGTCAGACAGACGGGAGGGAGTAGTACAGTCAGACAGACGGGAGGGAGTAGTACAGTCAGACAGACGGGAGGGAGTAGTACAGTCAGACAGACGGGAGGGAGTAGTACAGTCAGACAGACAGGAGGGAATAGTACAGTCGGACAGATGGGAGGGGGTAGTACAGTCAGACAGACGGGAGGGAGTAGTACAGTCAGACAGACAGGAGGGAATAGTACAGTCAGACAGACGGGAGGGAGTAGTACAGTCAGACAGACAGGAGGGAGTGGTACAGTCAGTAAGCACACGTCATCATGACACCTATGGCTTAAAAGGCAAAACACACCCATACACACACATACATGCGCTCATGCACAGACACGACGAGCACGTACACGACGCGTGCGTACACACAACACACCCACACACACACACACCCACCCACAAACACACACACACACACACCCACACACACACCCACCCACAAACACACACACACACACACACACACACACACACACACACACACACACACACACACACACACACACACACACACACACACACACACACACACACACACACACACACACACAGGAGGCTTAAAACGATCAATTGAACCGTAACACAGGGCATGATGAGAGAAAGATATAAGGCTTTTGGGGAAGGAGAGAAGAGAGGAGAGGAAAAAACTTGGACGTGAGTCTTAGACTCATAAATTACACCAACTACCTAAAGCTGGTCTGAACCTAGTTGGAAGGCTAGTCGATGGGAAGCAACATCTGTAGAAGCCCTCTCTCTCCGTATTTATGGAAAGAGGAACCTTGCCTTTGCCGTGACCTGGGAACACGCTTAGCCAATTAGCAGGCTTCGCCAACGGATCAAATAGAAGAGAAAACATTCACTGTGGTGACAGAGACGCATCACAATGCCCCATTCATACTGCACAGAGAGAGACCCAGGCTGCATGGGGGTTTTAGTTAGAGAGGTAATGAATGAAACAAGAACCTGACTTACCTCACCCTCCGCTTTGACGTGTCACTCTCAGGCCCCTGATTCATGGCTCAATACAGACCCAGAGGTAAACAGTGTTCAAAGGAGATGTTTTTACAAGGTTATACACCGCCTCTCACCTCCTCAACCCCTCAACATCCCTTCCCAGCCTCCCACCTCCACCTAATACAACCAACCACTGGTTTGATCCAGTGTCCAGGCTGTGGGGCTGGGAGACCCCGGAGGCTGGGGATAGGCTATGGAGGGCTGAGAGAAGGGGCACCAGAGGAGAGTTTCCTGACAGCTCTCGGCACCAGGGAAACACCTGATCAAAGCTCAGCTGCCCTTTGGCCTACAGAGGCTCTCCTGCTTCCTAACAGCTCTTTTTCTCTCTCTCTCTCTCTCTCTCTCTCTCTCTCTCTCTCTCTCTCCCTCTCTCTCTCTCTCTCTCTCTCTCTCTCTCTCTCTCTCACATTAAATGACCTCATGTGATTATCCGGTATTATTCAAGACTGCCACATTTTGTGCTGCTGACCCAACCATAAAATAAAGCCATAATACACCATTCGAACTGATCTTTATTCTGTCACGTTTCAAAGTGCCTATATGAGAAAATATTACTCATTTCATAAACCTAGAATACCAGAATGTGGCAAAAATACAGAAAGGTATGTAAATAGAGTATCAGACATAGTTAAAGAGAGCCAAGTGTGACCCCTTCATGAAAAAGTACCACTGAGTTACTACACAAAACCTGCTCGTACAGCAGTGACTATGTGGAGACTTGTAGGGATTGTGTAGTGAATGTGTAGTTTATGCACTACTCAAGACACACACGTGGAGTTTTGTAGTGTTTAGTGTTCAGTCGTAATCAAGTAGAGATGTTGGTAATAAATAAGTAGTCAGATCACTACCGCTTCACGTCACAGGCTTTTCAATAGCAATCAGGTAGGGTTTTTACTACTTGAAGTTGGTCGTAGATAAGTATCACAACACTACAGCCAGACTACACTGGCATTCCACGACCGCAGAAGAAGACACAACAGGAATGAGTTGGTTGTTGTAATCATCTTCCCCTCATGAAAAAGTACTACTGATTTACTACTCATCATTACTAAACAAGATCTAAACCAACACCTACTGGTTCCACTATCAATTGCTATTGAGATGTGTAGTAAACCAGTAGTGATTTATTTAGTCATTTAAGTCGTAACGAGTGATCATTTGGGACGCCTCACGACCGGTGAACACTAAATAGGGATGGAGTAGACAAGCAGCGGTGATATGAAGGCATTGTGTAGTAATTCAATCACCAACATGTATGAATTGTGTAGGTATGTGTAGGTTTTAAGTAGTAGATGCCCAGTAGTTACACAGTAGTTATTAAAGGGGAATTATGTTGTGATTTGAGTAGGAAATATGTCATTACTACTGCCAGTGCCACCTGTGTGTGCAGTGTTGTGTCAATACTGAATTGCTCCTGATCCTTTTTAAATGTCCTACATAAACCATTCTTGAATTACTATTGAAAACCTTTACTGCTGTTTGCCTATTCAAAATCCCTATTGACATCTTCACAGTGACTACTGTGTCACTGCTGGAGTAGTGCGTGCACATGTTATTTCCTCAAGTTTCTAACTTTTCTCATATCATAAACTAAGACATAAGGGTGGATGCTAACGAATAGCATCCAACCTCGGCAATTTGATCTTCTAATAGATTTTCTCTTAAAAGTGAAATGCATACGGTAATCGGAAGCTTTCCATTACAATTTTTTTTCTTCATAAAATGAATCACATATTAATTTACACATTTTATACTTTTGTGTGAATGCCTTTGAGTCCTTGTCTTCGTTCAGCTTTGACTTAAAGGGGAAGTTCACCTATTTTTTTATATATTTTTTACTCATTCTTCGTTGATCCCCCCCCCCCCCCCCCCCCACCCAAAAACCTTTAAAAAAAATATATATTTTGTTTTGTTACAGAGGGTCATCACTTGCCATAGACTGCAATGCATTATGAAAAGGTGTCTAAACATGTTAGGAATCACTCCAAACCAACTCGTATTACATCAGAATCTCATTCTGGATAATGTCTCTGCACTCAATCATATTTTTTTTTTTAAATCCACTGACCCATAAATCCGTATTTCCATCTTTTTGTTCTCGTTGTAAACAGCGTCATTCAAATATGGATGTATGGCACAGTGAATTTGTGTTGTTGTGCAGAGACGTCAACCAGAATGAGATTCTGACTTTAGACACCTTTTCATAATGCATTGTAGTCTATGGCAAGTGAAGACTCAGCAAAATGTGACACCCAATTTAGGAATTGTGTAAGTATGTGTAGGTTTTAAGTAGTTGATACCCAAAAGCTCAGTAGTTACACAGTAGTCATTAAGGAAGAATAATGGAGTGATATGAATAGGAAATATGTAGTGTTCACCAGTAGTGAACACAACTACGACATAAATCACTACTGCTTTAATGCACATCTCAAAAGCAATCAAGAAGTAAAATCACTAGGTTTTGTGTAGATCTTGTGTAGTAGTGATGACTAGTAATTCAGTAGTACTTTTTCACGAGGGACAGTCAAGAGAGGAGTTGTGTTACAGCAGAATGTTTGACTATATGTACACTTCTATATGCTGATAAAAGTCTGTGTATATACGTCAGGATCACAGGCAGTTCCTCAAATAGCCTTTACAGTCCCTGGCTTGGCCTATGGGCCAGCATTAAGACTCCTCTATTTCTAAAAATGAATTGTTTATTTATGTGGGTGGAAGCATACTGTAGGTGCTTTGTTAAAAAGGTAACCCATGTCTCTGCTGGTGCATGTTTCCATTAAAGCTTGTAAAAAGGTTACGGTGCTGGTGTCCGGGCTATAAAAAATGTTTTTGAAAAAAACGGACAGTCTGCGAGTCATGTATTTTTAAATATCTTTCTGTTCACCCATAGATCTGAACATCCCAATAGAAATGGCCAAATCCGATATACAGTGGGGCAAAAAAAGTATTTAGTCAGCCACCAATTGTGCAAGTTCTCCCACTTAAAAAGATGAGAGAGGCCTGTAATTTTCATCATAGGTACACTTCAACTATAACAGACAAAATGAG
This sequence comes from Oncorhynchus kisutch, assembly GCF_002021735.2. Lineage (NCBI taxonomy): Eukaryota > Metazoa > Chordata > Actinopteri > Salmoniformes > Salmonidae > Oncorhynchus > Oncorhynchus kisutch. The sequence goes on from NC_034185.2 coordinate 38,368,836, forward strand.
AAAAAAAATCCTGAAAATCACATTGTAGTATTTTTTATGAATTTATTTGCAAATTATGGTGGAAAATAAGTATTTGGTCAATAACAAAAGTTTATCTCAATACTTTGTTATATACCCTTTGTTGGCAATGACAGAGGTCAAACGTTTTCTGTAAGTCTTCACAAGGTTTTCACACACTGTTGCTGGTATTTTGGCCCATTCCTCCATGCAGATCTCCTCTAGAGCAGTGATGTTTTGGGGCTGTTGCTGAGCAACACGAACTTTCAACTCCCTCCAAAGAATTTCTATGGGGTTGAGATCTGGAGACTGGCTAGGCCACTCCAGGACCTTGAAATGCTTCTTATGAAGCCACTCCTTCGTTGCCCGGGCGGTGTGTTTGGGATCATTGTCATGCTGAAAGACCAAGCCACGTTTCATCTTCAATGCCCTTGCTGATGGAAGGTTTTCACTCAAAATCTCACGATATATGGCCCCATTCATTCTTTTCTTTACACGGATGCTTCACAGTAGGTATGGGGTTCTTTGGATGCAACTCAGCATTCTTTCTCCTCCAAACACGACGAGTTGAGTTTTTACCAAAAAGTTATATTTTGGTTTGATCTGACCATATGACATTCTCCCAATCTTCTTCTGGATCATCCAAATGCTCTCTAGCAAACTTCAGACGGGCCTGGACATGTACTGGCTTAAGCAGGGGGACACGTCTGGCACTGCAGGATTTGAGTCCCTGGCGGCGTAGTGTGTTACTGATGGTAGGCTTTGTTACTTTGGTCCCAGCTCTCTGCAGGTCATTCACCAGGTCCCCCCGTGTGGTTCTGGGATATTTGCTCACCGTTCTTGTGATCATTTTGACCCCACGGGGTGAGATTTTGTGTGGAGCCCCAGATCGAAAGAGATTATCAGTGGTCTTGTATGTCTTCCATTTCCTAATAATTGCTCCCACAGTTGATTTCTTCAAACCAAGCTGCTTACCTATTGCAGATTCAGTCTCCCCAGCCTGGTGCAGTTCTACAATTTTGTTTCTGGTGTCCTTTGACAGCTCTTTATCTTGTGGAGTTTGGAGTGTGACTGTTTGAGGTTGTGGACAGGTGTCTTTTATACTGATAACAAGTTCAAACAGGTGCCATTAATACAGGTAACAAGTGGAGGACAGAGGAGTCTCTTAAAGAAGTTACAGGTCTGTGAGAGCCAGAAATCTTGCTTGTTTGTAGGTGACCAAATACTTATTTTCCACCATAATTTGCAAATAAATTCATTAAAAATCCTACAATGTGATTTTCTGGATTTTTTTTTCTCATTTTGTCTGTCATAGTTGAAGTGTAGCTATGATGAAAATTACAGGCCTCTCTCATCTTTTAAGTGGGAGAACTTGCACAATTGGTTGCTGACTAAATACTTTTTTGCCCCACTGTAACTTATCCGATATCTCCTCTCTCGCACTTTCTACCTGCCTCTCACTCTCATTCCACCTCCTTCCATTCACTTCCCCCAGCTCTCTCTTTCTCTTTCTCCCCCTTTCCATCTCCCGAACGTTGATAGAAATAAAAAGTGTTTTCATGGTGTAAGGTCAGATATGACCTTCAATACACCCTGTCAGACCCGGCCAGCCTCTCCTTCTATCACATCCAGTCTTCCCTCCCCAGCCATCCTGGCCGAGCTGCCACAGGCCCTCCAGACCAGCCGTTTGGAAGGGGATCTCATATGTTTAAATATTGCGCATTGTTTTTCTTGGAAGATGTTTTGAAGTGGCTACTGTAAAACAACTTCCATAGGGCTTTACCTGACATCGGCAGTATTTCATCTCCTTAGAGGCCAGAGGCATAAAATATATGGGAGATATAAAAGATGTATAAAAGATATGGATGAACAGAGTCATATGGTTAGATAGAGATCATTCATCCACTCCTGGAACCTAGGCACATTCTCCACCTATATATGGTGTATATATATATATATATTTATTTTAATACGTAACCTGTAACTGCCAAAATAATGGAAACAATATGCAACTTATATTGAAAACAGGTGCTTCAACACAGGTGTGGTTTAATTAAGCAATTAACATCCCATCATGCTTATGGTCATGTACAGAGCTGCTGGAAAACGTGTGACGAGACAGCATTTACCCAGGTACTTTTCAAACTGGCATGGCGCTGCAACACCACTTTCAAAGCAGCAACACCGACCGAGCCAGTAACTTCTAAGCGCATTTCTGCGTTCCAGTTCAACATTTACCTGCTCTTTCGCAGTCTACCATTGAAAACCATTGAAGAATACATGCGGAAAAGTCTTGATGTTTGTATTTGAGCAATATGATTGGCCGTTCATTCAAGCACCACTATGCTCCTGCGAGGCACAACTTCTCGAGCAGTACAGATAGATAGTGGGCCGAAGCCGAAAAACATGAAGTTGTTTGATCCCTGTCCAGGGAGGAGCTGATCTTTTGTATATGACAGTAAAACATTCTTATGATGACTATAACACTTGTTGGCAACTTCAATTCTTGCACATTTTCTCGTTAAATGGATACTTCAACACTGTCTGCTCAGGCATATTTGCCAAACTGCTAAGCTTGGAACCAATCAAAACTCATGTACATACTCCTCATGATGAAGGCAGCCAATGTCCTGCTACTATCTATGACGTAAACACAGCCACTTATGAAAATGTGAGCTACTGTCTGATGAAGAGGAACAAATATAGCTATAGCTCACAAATACTAAAATAAGATAGACATCTGTTTTTGAGTGCACATGAAATATGCAGTGTGCAATAGGAATTGTCTTGATCGCATGAAGCGGTAACTCAATTGACCATATAGCCCATTTATTGAAAGCTAGCCAATGATACAGTTTGACTAGCCTAGCCGGCTACTGTAAATGTCTATTTGTGTTTCATTATCTAGCTATCTCTCTGTCAGTGAGCTACATTTTCGAACAGGTTTTGTCATGATTATAGGTCTCATTTCAATTCACTAGCTGCAGGCTTAAATAAACATTGAATCATTTACTTTGCATAGAAGCCCAAAAACAAGTATGTGGAGATGTGTGTGTGTGTGTGTGTGTGTGTGTGTGTGTGTGTGTGTGTGTGTGTGTGTGTGTGTGTGTGTGTGTGTGTGTGTGTGTGTGTGTGTGTGTGTGTGTGTGTGTGTGCGCATGCTAGAATGGAGGTTTAATAACAACATATGCATATTAACCAATGACATACAGGGCCTATTCACACCCCTTGACTTTTTCCACATTTTGTTGTGCTACAGCCTGAATTTGAAATGGATTACATTCAGATTTTGTTTCACTTGCCTACACACAATACCCTATAATGGCAAAGAGGAATTATGTTTATAGAAATGTTTACAAATTAATTAAAAATGAAAAACTGAACTGTCTTGAGTCAATAATGGGCTCCCGAGTGACACAGCGGCACTGCATCTCAGTGCTTGAGGCGTCACTACAGACCCTGGTTCAATTCGAGGCTGTATCACAACCGGTCGTGATTGGGAGTCCCACAGGGCAGCGCACAATTGGCCTAGCGTCGTCCGGGCTAGGGTTTGACCGGTGTAGGCTCTCATTGTAAATATGAATTTGTTCTTAACTTGTTATGGCTTGGGGGCAGTATTTCGACATCTGGATGAGAAGCGTGCCCAAACTGCCTGTTACTCAGGCCCAGAAGCTAGGATATACATATAATTGGTAGATTTGGATAGACTGCAACCAGATGAAGATCATCAAAGGTAAGTGATTAATTTGATCGCTATTTCTAACTTTCGGGACTCCTCTACTTGGCATGAAAATGTTTGTATGCTTTTGAAAGCAGGGCGCTGTCCTCAGATAATCTCATGGTATGCTTTCGCATGGAAATCTTTCGCCGACGGAACGCCTGCGCCAGAGAGGTAACTGACTTGCCTAGTTAAATAAAAAATAAAAAATAAGTCTTCAACGCCTTTGTTATGGCAAGCCTAAATACATTAACAAGTCACAGATTTTAGCTTCATGTAATAATAGTGTTTAACATGATTTTGAATGACGACCTCATCTCTGTACCCCAGAACCCAAACACACCCAAGTACCCAAACACAGACACTGCACCCAAAATCAGACACACACAATTATCTGTAAGGTCCCTCAGTCGAGCAGTGAATTTCAAACACAACCACAAAGACCTGGGAGGTTTTCCAATGTCTCACAAAGAATGACACCTATTGGTAGATGGGTAAAAATAAAAAAGCAGACATTGAATATCCCTTTGAGCATGGTGAAGTTATTAATTACACTTTGGATGGTGTATCAATACACCACAAAGATACAGGTGTCCTTAACTCAGTTGCCGGAGAGGAAGGAAACAGCTCAGGGATTTCAACAAGAGGCCAATGGTGACTTTAAAACAGTTACAGAGTTTAATGGCTGTGATAGGAGAAAACTGAGGATGGATCAACAACATTGTAGTTACTCCACAACACTAACCTAAATGACAGAGTGAAAATAAGGAAGCCTGTACAGAATAAAAATATTCCAAAACATGTAACCTGTTTGCAACAAGGCACTAAAGTATAACTGCTACAAATGTGTCAAAGAAAATGACTTAATGTCCTAAATATTAAGCGTTATGTTTGGGGCAAATCCAACACAACACTTCACTGAGTACCGCTCTTCATATTTTCAGGCATGGTGGTGGCTGCATCATATTATGGGTATGCTTGTCATCGGCAAGGACTAGCGAGTTTTTCTAAAAAATGTAAAATAAACTGAATAGAGCTAAGCTCGGGCAAAAATCCTAGAGGAAAACAAGGTTCCGTCTGCTTTCCAACAAACACTGAGAGACAAATTCACCTTTCAGCAGGACAATAACCTGACTCAGGGGTGTGAATATTTTCATTTTCAATAGATCTAAAAATACTTTGTCACTTTGTCATTATGTGGTATTGTGTGTAGATGGCTGAGGAAAACATTTATTTAATCCATTATGCTGTAACACAATCAAATGTGAAGTAAGTCAAGGGGTATGAATACTTTCTGAAAGCACTGTATGGCATTGCCTACACATATAGTATACATTGCAATACAATCTTCTCTTAAAACAGTACGATGTGCTCTGCAATAACATTTCTAAATAGCAGCTGCCTAATACCATGGTGGGCATGCATAATGTTGGATGAAATTGGAATATAAGGTATGGATAATGATAAAGAGTCCGCAGGATTACAGAAAAGGCAGTTGGGAGATGAATGTTTGAGATTCAAATACTAAATGTTCAGTGAAAGTGAGTATATTTAGGTGGTTTAAATGATTAACTTTCCTACTAACCTAAAAGTTGAATGCGCCAAAATCTTGCCAATCCATTAATTATTCGGCTAACTATGACTGAGTGTGTGAGACAAGTTTTCCATAATGTTCAGTACCAGTCAAAGGTTTCAACACACCGACACATTCCAGGGTTTTTCTTTATTTTTTACTATTTTCTACATCGTAGAATAATAGTGAAGACATCAAAACTGTGAAATAACACATATGGAATTATGTAGTAACCAGATTTTTTTTTAAACAAATCCAAATATATTTTATATTTGAGATTCTTCAAAGTAGCCACCCTTTGCCTTGATGACAGCTATGTACAGTCTTGGCATTCTCTCAACCAGCTTCATGAGGTAGTCACCTGGAATGCATTTCAATTAATAGGTGTGCCTTGTTAAAAGTTCATTTGTAAAATGTATTTCCTTCTTAATGCGTTTGAGCCAATCAGTTGTGTTGCGACAAGGTAGGGTTGGTATGCAGAAGATAGTGCTATTTGGTAAAAGACCAAGTCCATATTATGGCAAAAACAGCTCAAATAAGCAAAGAGAAATGACAGTCCGCCATTACTTTAGACATGAAGGTCAGTCAATGTGGAACATTTTCATGAACTTTAAAAGTTTCTTCAAGTGCAGTCTCAAAATCCATCAAGCGCTATGATGAAACTGGCTCTCATGAGGACGGCCACAGGAAAGAAAGACCCAGAGTTACCTCTGCTGCAGAGGATAAGTTCATTAGAGTTACCTGCACCTCAGATTGCAGCCCAAATAAATGCTTCATCGAGATCAAGTAACAGACACATATCAACATCAACTGTTCTGAGGAGACTGCATGAATCATGCCTTAGAGTGCTGTAGATGTCCTGCAGGGCAGACAGTGTGCCCCCGGTGAAGCGTTGGGCAGACCGCACCACCCTCTAGAGAGCCCTGCGGTTGCGGGCGGTGCAGTTGCCATACCAGGCAGTGATACAGCCCGACAGGATGCTCTCAATTGTGCATCTGTAAAAGTTTGTGAGGGTCTTAGGGTCCAAACCAAATTTCTTCAGCCTCTTGTCTGTTTGGGTGGATCATTTCAGTTTGTGAATGATGTGTAAGCAGAGGAATTTGAAGCTTTCCACCTTCTCCACTGCTGTACCGTCAATGTGGATAGGGAGGTGCTCCCTCTGCATTTTCCTGAAGTCCACAAACAGCTCCTTTGTTTTGTTGACGTTGACTGAGAGGTTATTTTCCTGGCACCGCTCCGCCAGGGCCCTCGCCTTCTCCCTGTAGGCTGTCTCGTCGTTGTTTATAATCAGGCCTACTATGATTGTGTCATCTGCAAACTGGATGATTGAGTTGAAGGCGTGCGAGACCACGCAGTCATGGGTGAGCAGGGAGTACAGGAGGGGAATGAGTACGCACCCTTGCGCGGCCCTTGTGTTGAGGATCAGTCAAGTAGAATTGTTGTTTCCTACCTTCACCACCTGGTGGGGCTCATTGTGAAGTCCAGGACCCAGTTGCACAGGGCGGGGTTCAGACCCAGGGCCACGAGCTTGATGATAAGCTTGGAGGGTATTATGGTGTTGAAGGCTGAGCTATAGTCAATGAACAGCATTCTTACATAGGTATTCATCTTGTCCAGATGGGATTGGGCAGTGTGCAGTGCAATGGGTCTAGGGTGTCAGGTAAGGTAGAGGTGATATGATCCTTAACTAGCCTCTCTTTGCACTTCATGATGACAGAAGTGAGTGCTACGGGGCAATAGTCATTTAGTTCAGTTACTTTTGCTTTCTTGGGTACAGGAACAATGGTGGGGGGAGTGGGGACAGCAGACTGGGATAGGGGAGATTGAATATGTCCGTAAACACTCCAGCCAGCTGGTCTGCGCATGCTCTGAGATTGCGGCTAGGGATGCTGTCTGGGACAGCAGCAATCACACCATGAGTGGTTAATCGTGAAACATACACCACCACCCTTCTTCTTCCCGGAGAGTTCTTTATTCCTGTCTGCCCGATGTACTGAGAACCCAGCTGGCTGTATGGACGGGGACAGTATATCCGGAGAGAGCCATGATTCCGTGAAACAGAGTGTGTTACTGTTGACCTGAGCTCGTCTACTTTATTGTCCAGAGACTGAACATTAGCAAGTAATGTACTCAGAAGCGGTGGGTGGTGTGCCCGGCCTCCTGAGTCAGACTAGAAGTCCACTCCGAATACCTCTTCTCTGGGATAAGTTCAATTGCCCTGGGGGATGCGAACAAAGGATCCAATTCGGGAAAGTCGCATTCCTGGTCATAATGCTGATGAGTTACCGCCACTCTGATATCCAAAAGTTTCCGGCTGTATGTAATAACACAATAACACAAAAACATTTTGGGCTACTACAAAAACAAAACAAAAATACTGCAAAGTTGCTTAGGAGCTAGATGCTGAGCTGCCATGTCTGTCGGCACCATCTTTCTATCTTTACCTTCTATGCCAAAGGTCTCTGCCTCTAATGGAGACTGTAGAACTGTCATCAATGCATGCTTCAGTATTCCCCCTTCTCTCTAGGAGCATTTGTGTGCCCAGGCCACATAAGCATATGGAAAGGATCCAACCCTGGCCAAAAGTATAGCTGACCGATGTAGGGAGAGACTAAAGCTTGTGTGGTCCAGAGGTGAGAACTCAACCATCTATGGCAAAAGCATAGGTTCCTGACAGGGACAACCTTATTCTCCCCACTGCATGTTACAATAGTCAAATAATCTGTTGTTCACCTGTTAAACTGATTCTACATTGAATTTAGTCTGTGAGATGCTCAAACAGGCACGCATATCTGTAATTGGTTGATCTCTGGGAACAGGACACAGGAGAGCTGACTAGATCATGTGAGACAAAAGTGACAGACAAGAATTAATCAAATAAATCATCACAGCAAAGGAATGTAGTTTGTGAGCTAGAAAACGATTTGATCATGTGGAATTTCTTATTTGTCAGTATGAATGAAATGAGTGGGTCCTGCCTTGATTGCCTGTATTAGATTTACACTGCTTTTCCTATAGATTGTAGTTTTAAATTATTACTTGGGATAAACTCATATCTAAAATGCTCCTTGTCCCAGAATGACATGCTAGCTTGTGATAAAGCTATCTGCTCCTGCTAGCGAACAACAGAGCGAGGCCTACTTGTTGTAACTAGTGAGCTGAATAGAAAGCTAGTTACATTACTAAAGGTTGCTGTGTTTTACATCGGGAGTCATTTTACAGCTTTCATTTATGGTATCATGTTTCTATAACGAAATAGTTTTTTAAAAAACAACGTTACCTGATAGCAGCTTATCAGACAGAGATCCCTCTCGAGACGTCATCAGCTGTCTATTACCTTAAACAGGGATACCGTGACTGGTAGACATGTCAGCAGAGATAGTACCATGGATAGTACACAAGTTTAAATTGCTTTACAGTTTATTACTTGGCAGAATTTGATTGTCCAGAAGGCGAACATAAAAGTAAGTATTTTTTACAAATTTGCAGGAGTTGCCAACAAATGGAAATGTGTTCAGAATAAAGAAATATGCACACAATATGTAAAAGAAAACACACACAAAAAACCACCTCCTGCCTCGTCCACTGAACACTACAAGAGTGTACGGTGTAGAATACAAGTCTCTTGTTTAACCAGTGCTAAGCATTGACGAGGAAAGACATGTTCAACACTTCCGGATGTCGGTTCAATACGACTTGCTTCAGCGGCTTGACGCTCGCATCTCGCATGAGAGAACTCACAGCTTGCCTGTAAGTGCTGCAGAAAGGCTGTCTGTGACCCTTCGCTTTTTGGCGAGTGGCATCAAACGGCAAAGTATCGCTGCAAGTTATCATTTACAAGCTAGGAATCTCTACACTTTGTGCAATTGTCACAGAGCGCCAGGTTATCTGGCATGTCCTGAAGAACAATTTTGTTACTTATCCCTCTGTGGCACAATAGGCAGAAATCGCCAGAGATTTTGGGGATCGTTGGAATTATCAGTTTTGGGGAGGAGCAGTCGACGGAAAACATGTTCAGAGCCGAGATCCGGCAAACTCGGTCAGCGATTACTACAACTACAAGGGCTTTTTCTCAAGGGTCCTGATGGCAGTCTGCGATGCAAAGTACCACCCATATCCAGGTAAGATACACAAAATACATGTGACTATATACAGTTGAAGTCGGAAGTTTACATACACTTAGGTTGTAGTCATTAAAACTCGTTCTTTCAACCACTCCACAAATGTCTTGTTAACAAACTATAGTTCTGGCAAGTTGGTTAGGACATCTACTTTGTGCATGACACAAGTCATTTTTCCAACAATTGTTTACAGACAGATTATTTCACTTCTAATTCACTGTATCACAATTCCAGTGGGTCAGAAGTTTACATACACTAAGTTGACTGTGCCTTTCAACAGCTTGGAAAATTCCAGAAAATGATGTGATGGCTTTAGAAGTTTATAGGTTAATTGACATAATTTGAGTCAATTGGAGGTGTACCTGTGGATGTACTTCAAGGCCTACCTTCAAACTCAGTGCCTCTTAGCTTGACATCATGGGAAAATCAAAAGAATCAGCCAAGACCTCAGAAAAACAATTGTAGACATCCACAAGTCTGGTTCATCCTTGGGAGCAATTTACAAAAGCCTGAAGGTACCACGTTCATCTGTACAAACAATAGTACGCAAGTATAAACACCATGGGACCAAGCAGCCGTCATACCGCTGTCGTGTCTTTGGCTAGATGTCGGATTAAGTGATATGACATGCTATTCTATAAAATCATTTCTCCGTAATTAAGATTACCTGATTGAGCTAATCATGTAAATGCAATTAACTAGAGGGTCGGGGCACCACAAAATAATATTTATAGAGCTGTTATCTTCCGAATAAACTCTTAAAGACCTAGTAATATTTGACATCAATAGCAGTCAATATTAATCCTCACCTTAATTCAGTCTCATCTGAAAGTTGTAAATTCTTGGTTATCTGCGCGAACCCTGGCTAACAAGTTGAATCAGCAATACAACATTGGGTTTAATTATTTATTTACTAAATACCTAACTAATCACACAGAATTACACATACTCATTATTAATCATAACTTGATTACAAATTACGTCATAAAGGAAAACGTCCCTAGTGGGCTGGAACAGATATGACAGCTGGTTACACAAAAGAAAAGGGCTGGGTTTGACTGAAAGAGCGGGAAGACTGAGGGACACAGGGAGAAGCTGTGCTATCGTAAATACAGTATCTTATGCATTCTAAATTACCGCCCATTTGGAAAAGGAAAATGCAATAAATATTTACTCTGAGCTGCGCTTCGGTAGGTTGGTGGTAGATGGAAGGCCGTGTTGCACAACCGAATACTTTGACCTTTGAAGAATGTCCCTGCTGGTGATTGGATACATTGTAGTAATGTCATTGTGTGATAGACGGGATACTCTGTCTGTTCCTTCCTAACCTACATTTGCAGCTGCTGTTGCTAACTCAATGGCTAGGAAGTATCTCTTAGGTAGTGAATAAGAGTTCAAACTTCATACCATTCGCAACCAAAGCTCACGCTGAGGTTGGCTTCGTTCTGTAGTTATTATCTGAACCATTCTGACATCGGACCGTCGTCCTCACATCCTCGGAACAGGAGGTTATATTGTCGTCAATGCATTATATAGGAAGGGAGAGGAGGGCGTGTTTGAAAAGTTTTATAGCCCATGTCCCTTCACAGGAGCGGGCCACTGATTGAGCAGGGCCCTACCTTATGAAAACCCAAATCTCACATTTTAGAAGCTAAAATCACATTTCATCCCATCACGAATAATTTCATATTCAAACATTTAAATTGAACAACAATTCCATGTGAATCCGATAACTCTGATGTGTAGACTTTCCACTGTAGAGTTTATGTCATCTTATCATTGATGAGAATGTCTCAGATGACAACCGAACTGACATCATATTCATTAAGTACCACCGCATATGTTCACTTGGTCGGGTTACCAGAATATAGTTAATTTCCCCCCACCTTCTGATGTTCCCAGAATCTCTATGTTAACCAAGGTGTTTGCAAATGTAACATCATTAGGGTAGGGAGAGGAAAAAGGGGGGAAGAGGTATTTATGACTGTCATAAACCTACCCCCACGCCAACGTCATGACACCGCTCAGGAAGGAGATGTGTTCTGTCTCGTAGAGATGAACATACTTTGGTGTGAAAAGTGCAAATCAATCCCAGAACAACAGCAAAGGACCTTGTGAAGATGCTGGAGGAAACAGGTTCAAAAGTATGTATAACCACAGCAAAACGAGTCCTATACCGACATAACCTGAAAGGCCGCTCAGCAAGGAAGAAGCCACTGCTCCAAAACCGCCATAAAAAAGCCAGACTATGGTTTGCAACTGCACATGGGGACAAAGATTGTACTTTTTGGAGAAATGTCCTCTGGTCTGGTGAAAGAAAAATAGAACTGTTCAGCCATAATGACCATCGTTATGTTTTGAAGGAAAAAGGGTGAGGCTTGCAAGCCGAAGAACACCATCCCAACCGTGAAGCACGGGGGTGCCAGCATCATGTTGTGGGGGTGCTTTGCTGCAGGAGGGACTGGTGCACTTCACAAAATAGATGGCATTATGAGGATGGAAATTATGTGGATATATTGGATATACATCAGTCAGGAAGTTAAAGCTTGGTCGTAAATGGGTCTTCCAAATGGACAACGATCCCAAGCATACTTCCAAAGTTGTGGCAAAATGGCTTAAGGAAAACAATGTCAAGGTATTGGAGTGGCCATCACAAAGCCCTAAACTCAATCGTATAGAACATACAAACCTGACTCAGTTACACCAGCTCTGTCATGAGGAATGGGCCAAAATTCACCCAACTTATTGTGGGAAGCTTGTGGAAGGTTACCCGAAACGTTTGACCCAAGTTAACAATTTAAAGGCCATGCTACCAAATACTAATTGAGTATATTTAAACTTCTGAACCACTGGGAATGTGATGAAAGAAATAAAAGCTGAAATAAATCATTCTCTCTACTATTATTCTGCCATTTCACATTCTTACAATAAAGTGGTGATCCTAACTGACCAAAGACAGGGACATTTTAGTAGGATTAAATGTCAGGAATTGTGAAAAACTGAGTTTAAATGTATCTGGCTAAGGTGTATATAAACTTCCGACTTCAACTGTACATATGATGTGAAAATTATACCAGTATAGACGTTGTTATCACATAAAAGTGATCTGGTATCCCAATAGGCCCCCATCCTCTTATGTCCAAAGCATAGGTTACACAGTTGTAACGGTACACATTTGATAGCCTTCATGTTCCTTTTCAATACTAATGGAAGTACTTATTTTAGTCAAAGGTTCTTCTGGCCTTGATGACGCCAAGAAGATCTACAACTACCGTCACTCAAGAGCCAGAAGAATTTCAAAGAACTTCTTTGGGTTCCTTGATGCAAGATGGAGGATCCTGAGACGAGCCCTTGAGGTTGCCCTAGAGAAAGATGAGATCATTGTGGAGGCCTGCGTGGCCCTCCACAACTACCTTTGCACCACAGACACTGACAACACAGAGTCATCAACACAGTACATCCACCCCCACGTTTGTTGACCACTCAACACCCACTGGGGACCTGCTTCCAGCAGAGTGGAGACAGGTGGCACAAGGGGACACCAGCTTCCTGGACCCAGGAAACATGTCGACAGACGGCAACCAGAGTTGCTATAGACATGCGCAAAAACCTCAAGGAGTCCTTCCTCACACCAGCAGGTCAAGTGTCTTTCCAGAATGCTGCTATCATGCGTGGCAAACCTACAGTAAATGTTGGAGTGTGGTTCGACAAACGGGTGCACACATACATTCTCTTCTTGTTGTTGATGACTGTTTGTGTCATGTTGTGAGCTACACACTCGGTTTTGCTGTTTTTCTAATTCACATTTTACAAATCACAATAAAAGAGTACAATAAAGATAGTCACTTCATCCTTGTTTTAGTTGTTCAAATTTATGGGGAGGTTAGACCCTCAAGAAATGTATCTACCCTTGTGTTGTGTAAGGCCTATCAATAAAAACGTTCCTGCTATTGCAAATGGGTGAGAATGGCTGCCCAGCTGAAGACAATAAGGCTAGACCCTCGAGACATTATCCTCATCCACATAACACAAGGTTGAACAGGGATTCATGTGTAGTGGCCTTTCAATGGAGATCTTCCTCTTTTGATTCATGGTTGAGTGTCCAGCTGTAGACAATAAGGACAGACCCCTAAGACAATAACCTCATTTACAGTGCATTCAGACCCCTTATTCAGACCCCTTATTCAGACCCCTTATTCAGACCCCTTCCCTTTTTACACATTTTGTTATGTTACAGACTTATTCAAAAATGTATTAAATTATGTTTTTTCCTCATCAATCTACACACAATAAACCACAATGACAAAGCAAAACAGGTTTTTAGACATTTTTGCAAATGTATTAAAAATAAAAAACAGAAATACCTTATTTACATAGGTATTCAGACCATTTGCTATGAGACTCGAAATTGAGCTCAGGTGTATCCTGTTTCCATTGATCATCCTCTAGATGTTTCTATAACTTGATTGGAGTCCACCTGTGGTAAATTCAATTGATTGGACATTATTTGGAAAGGCACACACCTGTCTATATAAGGTCACACAGTTGACAGTGCATGTCAGAGCAAAAACCAAGCCATGAGGTCGAAGGAATTGTCCGTAGAGCTTCAAGACCGGATTGTGTCGAGGCACAGATCTGTGGAAGGGTACCAAAACATTTCTGCAGCGTTGTAGGTCCCCAAGAACACAGTGGCCTTCATCATTCTTAAATAGAAAAAGTTTGGAACCACCAAGACTCTTCCTAGAGCTGGCCGCCTGACCAAACTGAGCAATCGTGGAAGAAGGGCCTTGGTCAGGGAGGTGACCAAGAACCTGATTGTCACTCTGACAGAGCCCTATAGTTCCTCTATGGAGATGGGAGAACCTTCCAGAAGGACAACCATCTCTGAAGCACTCCGCCAATCAGGCCTTTATGGTAGAGTGGCCAAATGGAAGCCACTCCTCGGTAAAAGTCACATAACAGGTAACTTGGAGTTACCCAAAAGGCACTCAGACCATGAGGAGCAAGATAATCTGGTCTGATGAAACCAAGATTGAACTCTTTGGCCTGAATGCCAAGCGTCATGTCTGGCAGAAACCTGGCACCATCACTACGGTGAAGCATGGTGGTGGCAGCTGTGGGGATGTTTTTTAGAGGCAGGGACTGGGAGAGGATGGAGGGAAAGATGACCGGAGCAAAGTACAGAGAGATCCTTGATGAAAACCTGCTCCAGAGCGCTCAGGACCTCAGACTGGGTTGAAGGTTCACCTTCCAACAGGACAACAACACTAAGCACACAGCAAAGACAACGCAGGAGTGGCTTAGGGACAAGTCTCTGAATGTCCTTGAGTGGCCCAGTCAGACCCTGGACTTGAACCTGATAGAACATCTCTAAAGAGAATGGAAGAAACTTCCCGAGTGAAGGTGTGTCAAACGTGTAGTGTCTTACCCAAAAACAATCGAGGCTGTAATCACTGCCAAAGGTGCGTCAACAAAGTACTGAGTAAAGCCTGTTTTTGATTTGTCATTATGGGGTATTGTGTGTAGATTGATGAGGGGAAAAAACGATTTAATCTATTTTAGAATAAGGCTGTGGGAAATAGTCAGTGTTTGTGGTATCATAATGACAGCAGGTCTAGTTCAAACATCAGAAAACAGACAGTGTGTTGTGTGTGTGTGTTAATTAGATTGATATGTTTATAAAATCAATTATTTTGGGTAAACATATCAACTCAAAAGGAGCCCATGGAGATATTTTAAGATTGCTTGCATGTTATTCTAATGTATTCGCCATCTGTCCGTAGGAGGTGTTTTGAACAGTCCAGAGATGAAGATGAGCCCCGAGGGCCCAGCTACTGGTTCATCTCATCTTGATTCATCATCTCCTCGGCCTGGTTCATCACCTCTCCAGCCCCTCTCTTCAACACCCAACCCACTGTCCAGGCACACCCATGCTCTCTGCCCTGCAACTCCATCAACCCCCAACTCGATCTCCGCCACCCATCTCCAATGGATGGAAAAGGAAGACAGCTGGGGATACTTATTTCCTCATTCACACGTTACTGGTGGTTACTTTTTCTCTTATTTCCCCTTTCATCACACTTTTGAATGTGTATTACATTTGTTTTACATAGCACTATTTTCGTCTTGTGATAACAAATACATATTTAAAAGGTCTGCAAATATATTTCCACATTATTTACAACAACTTTTAGTTTAGGGTTAAGTGAATGATTTGTCCCAAATACAATGCTTTTAGTTGTAGAAATATTTAGGACTAACTTATTCCTTGCCACCCACTCTGAAACTAACTGCAGCTCTTTGTTAAGTGTTTCAGTCATTTCAGTCGCTGTAGTAGCTGACGTGTATAGTGTTGAGTCATCTGCATACATAGACACACTGGCTTTACCCAAAGCCATGTTGTTACTAAAGATTTTTAAAAGCAAGGTGCCTAGACAGCTGCCTTGGGGAATTCCTGATTCTCCCTGGATTATGTTGGCGAGGCTTCCATTAAAGAACACCCTCTGTGTTCTGTCAAAGTTTATTTGTCACGTGCGCCATATACAACAGATGTAGACCTTACAGTGAAATGCTTACTTACAGACTCTAACGAATAGTGCAGAAAAAGGTATTAGGTGAACAATAGGTAAGTAAAGAAATAAAATCAACAGTAAAAAGAAGAATAACAGTAGCGAGGCTACATGCAGACACCGGTTAGTCGGGCTGATTGAGGTAGTATATACATGTAGATATGGTTAAAGTGACTATGCATATATGATGAACAGAGAGTAGCAGTAGTGTAAAAGAGGGGTTGGCGGGTGGCGGGTGGCGGGACACAATGCAGATAGCCTGGTTAGCCAATGTGCGGGAGCACTGGTTGGTCGGGCCAATTGAGGTAGTATGTACATGAATGTATAGTTAAAGTGACTATGCATATATGATAAACAGAGTAGCCGTAGCGTAAAAGAGGTGTTGGGGGGCACACAATGCAAATAGTCCGGGTAGCCATTTGATTACCTGTTCAGGAGTCTTATGGCTTGGAGGTAAAAACTGTTGAGAAGCCTTTTTGTCCTTGACTTGGCAATCCGGTACCGATGCCATGCGGTAGTAGAGAGAACAGTCTATGACTGGGGTGGTTGGGGTCCACAATATAGCAGGGGGTGTAAAGCCAGAACACATACGTTTTTCCAGCAGCAGACAAAGATCGATAATGTTAAAAGCCGCACTGAAGTATAAGAAAACCGCCCCCACAATCTTTTGATCATCAATTTCTCTCAGCCAATCATCAGTCATTTTTGTAAGAGCTGTGCTTGTTGAATGTCCTTCGCTATAAGTGTGCAGAAAGTCTGTTGCGACAAACACAAAACATCCAGACAGCAGCAGTCCTGCGGGCAAACAACAGCTTGTTGATAAGAGAGGTTGAAGGAGAATGGCAAGAATAGTGCAAGCTAACAGGCTGGCCACAAACAGACAAATAACGATAGAGTACAACAGTGGTGTGCAGAACAGCATCTCGGAACGCATAACTCGTTGATCGTTGTCAAGGATTGGTTATTGCAGCAGACGACCACACCGGGTTCCACTCCTATGAGCTAAAAACAAGAAGCAGCAGGTCCAGTGGGCACTCGATCACCAACACTGGACAATTAAGGAGTGGAAAAATATTGCCTGGAACATGACAGTTAGTTCAGTTTACTTGACCGGCCTGGTTAGTCCCAAGACCTCAACCCAGTAGAGCATCTTTGGGATGAGTTTGAACAAGCTGCTCACAGCATGAATGTACCGCCGGCCAATCTGCAGCAACTGCATGAAGTCATCACGTCAACATTGACCGACATCCCTGTGGAACGTTTCCAACACCTTGTAGATTGTCCCAAATAATTCAGGCTGTTCTGGAGGCAAAGGGGATCCTAGATGTGTGTACCTAATAAACTGTCCGGTGAGTGTATATACAGTATAGAGAGAGAGAGAGAGAGAGAAGGCGTTGTCTTTTGGAAGGCACTTTTTCACTGATCAGACAGGTGTCGTACTGTATCAGTGCTGGGCTGATGTTGGATCATGTCACACTAACCTTTGTCAACAGAATCTCCTGTGTAGGCTTTTCTCCTCAGCTGGTGCTCATAACATCTAAAACAGTATGTAGAAACAGCATGAAGAAATGTAAATCAAAGCTTTGAAAGAAACACAGAGAAAGCGGTTGTTTAATTGAGTTTGTCAGATATCACACAGACAGACGTCATACACTGCATTCAGAAAATACTCAGACCCCTTGATCTTTTCCACATTTTGTTACGTTACAGATGTATTCTAAAATTGATGCGAAAAACAACAACAATGTAATCAATCTACACACAATAACCCATAATGACAGAGCAAAAACATATTTTCTGACATTTTGTGGAGAAAAAAAAGGAAAAGTCCCATTTACATAAGTATTCAGACCCTTTACTCAGCGTCTTTGGCAGTGATGACAGCCTAAAGTCTTCTTGGGTTTGACGCTACAAGCTTGGCACACCTGTATTTGGGGAGTTTCTCCCATTCTTCTCTGCAGATCCTCTCATCCCCACAGCACAATGCTGCCACCACCATGCTTCACCGTAGGGATGGTGCCAGGTTTCCTCCAGACATGACACGTGGCATTCAGGCCAAAGAGTTCATTCTTGGTTTCATCGGACCAGAGAATCTTGTTTCTCATGGTCTGAGTCCTTTAGGTGCTTTACTGAGGAGTTGCTTCCGTCTGGCTACTCTACCATAAAGGCCTGATAGGTGGAGTGCTGCAGAGATGGTTGTCCTTCTGGAAAGTTCTCCCATTTCCACAGAGGGACTCTAGAGCTCTGTCAGATTGACCATTGGGTTCTTGGTCACCTCCCTGACCAAGGCCTTTCTCCCCCGATTACTCAGTTTGGCAGGGCGACCCGCTCTAGGAAGAGTCTTGGTGGTTCTAAACTTCTTCCATTTAAGAATGATGGAGGACACTGTGTTTTTGGGGACCATCAACGCTGCAGAATTGTTTTGGTACCCTTCCACGGATTGGTGCCTTGACACAATCCTGTCACGGAGCTCTACGGACAATTCCTTCGACCTCTTGGCTTGGTTCTTGCTCTGACATACACTGTCAACTGTGGGACCTTATATAGACAGGTGTGTGCCTTTCCAAATCATGTCCAATCAATTGAATTGACCACAGGTGGACTCCAATCTAATTGTAGAAACATCTCAAGGATGATCAATGGAAATAGGATGCACCTGCGCTCAATTTTGAGTCTCATAGCAATTGGTCTGAATACTTATGCAAATAAGGTATTTATGTTTTTTATGTTTAAATCATTTGAGAACATTTCTAAAAAACGATTTTTGCTTTGTCATTATGGGGTACTGTGTGTAGATAGATGGGGACATACATTTTTGAATAAGTCTGTAACGTAAAGAAATGTGGAAAAAGTCAAGGGTTCTGAATATTTTCCCGAATGCACTGTACTCACTAGGGACACTGCCCATCTTTCAGTGCTTGAAAGTATAGATCTGTCAGGTGTGTGTGTGTGTGTGTGTGTGTGTGTGTGTGTGTGTGTGTGTGTGTGAGAGTGAGAGTGTCTGAATGACAGCTGGATGTATTCATCTCGGGCCCCAGTGATGCAGAATGACAGGGGGCAGGAATGGGCATAAATTACAAATTACAATTCCAAAATACAACTACCAAACTACCAAAACTACCTTAAAGACCAATCCAAAATAAAATATAAGATACTTTTGAAAAGTATTGGTATTACAAAAATACAGAAACCTCATACTTGCTATGATTGTGGTATATTGTTGTTATCTACCTTAGTTGAATGCACTGTCACTAATGATAAGAGCATCTGCTAAATGACCAAAATGTAAATGTTTATGTGAAAATGAAAGATTTCGCAGCACACTGGGTATTGTCTTTGCCTTGTTCCCGGCGCAGAGCGCATTGGAGCAATACCCAGGATGCTTTGCAGTTGTTCATTTTTACATCTATATTTATATTTAGAGCATTTAGCAAACGCTCTTATCACACCATAGTGCCATCAGACTTCTGATGCCAATCTAGGGTGAACGGGGTCGTGCACTTTAACTGTGAACCGCTATAAAGAAATGGCATAAAAACTGTTTTGTATTTTGAAAATATAAATGAAAGCTTTTGAAAGTATCTTGTCACAAAATACTGTACATTGTAGTTAAGTTCAGCCCACTGTAATGCAAAATACAAAATACTCATAAGTAATTCTAATATATATTTCAGATACGTGTAAACAGAAATACTGCCCATCTCTGACAGCGGGAACACTCCTGATGTGGACTCTAAAGGTGCTATGACTGTGTTACAGGTACGAACAGGAAAGGGGGTGTTGTGTTAGTTTCCTTCCCCAAATCAAGTTTCCAACCGGCTTGTGAATGAATGGGAGCCATTTTGAAACATGCAAATTGCCGCAGCCACCGCTAGTATCAGCTGATGCATGTTAGTGTTATCGTTGGCAAGGCCTGAAAGGCCTTTGGGAAGAAAGATGTACTGAGAGTTTGAAAAGGTCGCACAAACTCTTGCGGGATGGCTTTCCCAACACTTTCCATGGCTGAGATGCAGTGAATGGAAGCATTGTGGGCTGGGTCTGATCCCAGGGAAATCCAGCCTGTCAGGACCCTGTTCATTAGCACCTAGTTCCCTGTTTGAAGACTGCTATTTATCCGCTCTCTGCCTAGTGGGGAACCCCAGCCCAGTCGGTATAGTGGTGTGTGTGTGTGTGTGTGTGTGTGTGTGTGTGTGTGTGTGTGTGTGTGTGTGTGTGTGTGTGTGTGTGTGTGTGTGTGGAGGGGGGGGGGGTGCGTATGTGGGTGTTGTGTGGTGTGGGTATGTGGGGGATGTTGTGTGTGTGTGTGTTGGGGGGGGGTAGTCTGCCACAGGGGGTTTCCAGAGAAAATTGCTCAAAAGCATATCAAACTTTCCATGGTGCAATAAACCGTATGGGGAGAGAACAGGGGAGACATTGGTGAGGTTTCTGAAGGTAGGAAAAAATATATACATATGGGTCTGAAATATAAGTTGTGGTAGCCAGCGACCTTGAGTCCACTGAAGGAGCAGTATATCAGAGAGCTAAGAGGATGAACAGGTGGGAAAATAGAAAGATGAAAACTCACAATATGTCCAGTTTGAAATATAGGAGAAACACAAAACCAACCCAATATTCCATATTCCACACATCTTGGCAAGTTGAAATGATTGCCGTTGGAGATTATACATTTATGTCTTGCAATATACTGTTTATTGCATTATCATAAAACAGGAATATTGTACTTCATCATTTATTATGTATATATTTTTTTTGCCCTTTTTCCTGGTATCCAATTGGTAGTTACAGTCTTGCAACTCCCGTATGGACTCGGGAGAGGCGAAGGTCGAGAGCCATGCATCTCTGAAACACAACACAGCCAAGCCGCTTCTTGACACAATGCCCGCTTAACCCAGAAGCCAGCCACACCAATGTGTCAAAGGAAACACTGTACACCTGGTGACCGTATCAGCGTGCATTGTACCCGGCCCGCCACAGGAGTGGCCTCCCAGTCACGGCCGGCTGCAACAGAGCCGGGACTCGAACCAGGATCTCTAGTGGCACAACTACTGTAGCCTTAGACCACTGCACCACTCAGCAGACTGCATTTCATCGCTTGTTCACTAACATGCCATGTTTAACATCCAGAAAAGAACACCTCAAAAATTACAACAGTTCGACTGTATAGAAAAGACCCAACATTTCATCCATGTGGATATTGTCTCATGATTACGCCATATACTCACAAACAAATGGATTCAAAGTTTTCTGCCACAAATATCTCTGCCCTGTTCCAGCTCATCTCCTGTCCTTCTGGCAAACTCTGCTGTCTTAAAGCCATTGTCATTGTGTGTGTCTCTTCATGGTCTGTTTGTCTATTGGAAGGCATCCCTGTCCCTCTGGTCAGACAAAAGTGCAGCGTTGAGCAAAACCTCCACTCACTTTTTGTGGCCTATGTGGGCCATCCTATTTGTACATGCTTAGAACAAATTAGAGCAACCGTTGTGCAGGCAGGCCATTCCATGTTGGCTTTTCACGATAAAAATAAGTCTCGGTAAACCTCCTTTGCTTCTTCTCCAGAAATACATTCACAGCCAGCCCAGGCAGGCCATCTCTGCTGGCACAAAACTGACTGAGGCTTCTCCATATTTACGATCAGCACTTTCTCTCGCTCAGAAAGAGGGAAAGGGATGGACAGAGAGAGAGAGAGAGAGAGAGAGAGAGAGAGAGAGAGAGAGAGAGAGCGAGAAGGAGAGAGAGAGAGAGAGAGGGGGATAGAGTGTGTGAGAGGGGGAGAGAGTGAAAAAGAGAAGAAGAAAGAGAAAGAGGGATGGACGGAGAGAGAGAGAGAGAGAGAGCGAGAGAGAGAGAGAGAGAGAGAGAAAGTAAGAGAGAAGCACCACAGAGAGAGCGCGACCACCTATGTAGATGTTTTTCCAGACATAGAGGAGAAAACAATCTGGGCAGGAGGAAGAAGGAGGAGGGGGAGGAGGATAAGGGAAAAATAGAACACCATGTGCACCTGTTGTGGGGAGATCTCCAGCCACAGATGACAACGATTCTATCCTGTTAAAAGGCAGAAACTATCATCTTCAATAAATATGTTTT
>NC_034185.2:38395897-38508397 GCF_002021735.2 Oncorhynchus kisutch
CCATTGTGAACCACAGGTGTCCCTGCCATACAGCACCACATCACATGGATGGAGAGTGCGAGATAGGGAGAAAGAAGGCAGGTGGGTGGGTGGGTGGGTGGGTGGGTGGGAGGGAGGGAGGGAGGGAGGGAGGGAGGGATAGGGTGTTTTGGGTGCTGAGGTTGGTGTGTTTCTGAATATACAAGAGCAAGAGGATGCAATGCAGATGTCTGGATCACTATTTCCTCCATGTCTGAGAATGAGATAGGAAAGCTGTTGATGAATCCAGTCAATGAATGTTGATAGTATTGTAGCAAATTTGAGGGTTGTCTGACCGGGAGTCTGACCAGGCCCCTGTAACTGTCTGTCCAATGTCTTAACTGTTAAACCAAGAGGTCCAAACCTCTTGACAAAGTCGCAAGGTGTTGTACAAAGGTTACTGCAGTATTTTATTTCAAATGAAATATATCAACATCTTGAATGTACAGAATGTGGCCATACATCTTTTAGTAGTGATGAGCGAAAAAAAATCGATACAGTTGCATATCGGGATATTATTTTTGACGATACGTCATTATCGTATTGTTTTGACAGTATCCCAACATCATTTTTGCTCTACTTGGCTGCACCTGCACCAAAACTGCAGTATATTTCTTTCATAGCCTGTTCTCCATCTTCTTTTTAAATGGGGAGCCAGTTTGTGTTTTGCACTTTTATTTCCATGATTTATCAAATCTTGTTTTCTCATGTCTCTCTCTTGTCCCTCTGCAGCAGACATGTGGGGAGAAATCTGTTTGGAACATTGAATCGCAATACATATCGTATCGGCACCAAAGTATTGTGATAATATTGTATTGTGAAGGTCCCTGGCAATTCCCAGCCCTATCATTTAGCCATATGTCATGTGGGTCAATCTGAAGAGGTTGAACTTTGTTTCAGGCTACTTGAAGAGATGTTATTGTCAATGTGTGACCTACTTAACCGGATTTAAGCAAAACATCGCAGGCCATCATTAATGAAGAGAATTAACATTGAAAACAACCTGGTCCTCAACTTGAACCTCAGGTATGATCCATCACCTTAAACCCTGGCCTGGCCTGCTGGATACTTCATTTCCTTTAAAGTTCCTGTCCAGAACAGCACTGTGTGTGAGAACATATTTCCTCCGATGGGGAGGCTATCAAAGAAAACGGTCACAGCCTGGGTTTGATTTAACAGTCGTAGGAAAGAAAACCCAGAAATATGACTTCCTCAGAAAAACAGAGAGAGAGAGAGAGAGAGAGAGAGAGAGAGAGAGGGGGGAGGAAGAGAAGGAGTGAGAGAAAGATGGAGAGAGAAAGAGAGAGGCGAGAAGGATGGAGAGAGAGACGTCACTTCTTCGGAAATAGAGAGAGGCGAGGAAGGAGGTATGGAGAGCAAGAAGGAGAGAGAAAGAGGGGAGAGAGAGTGAAAAGAGAGAGAGAGAGATTCATCTCCAGTCCCAACCACAGAGTGGGCTTAAAGCAGCTAGTAGGTGGGTAATGTCAGCAGGCTCCAGGCATCCAGCCCTACCCTGTGTCCTGGCCCGTCCTGTAGTGTGGTAGTTTGGTTTGGACCAGGCTGCTGCCAT
Organism: Oncorhynchus kisutch; assembly: GCF_002021735.2. Classification (NCBI taxonomy): domain Eukaryota; kingdom Metazoa; phylum Chordata; class Actinopteri; order Salmoniformes; family Salmonidae; genus Oncorhynchus; species Oncorhynchus kisutch. The sequence goes on from NC_034185.2 coordinate 38,397,486, forward strand.
TGCTCCTAGCCCTGCCTAGCCTACCGGGGTCTGGGAGGACAGAACCCAGCATTTCCCACATCACTCACAGCCCTCTGATAGGTGGTCACGGCCAGGGTAATGACAGAGGGAGAGATTTAGTATTAAAGTCTCCATTCCTCTGCTCCCTCCCTCTATTCCTTCCTTCCTTTCCACTGCTCCTGGCTGGCTGACGTCAGCCTGTTAAATATGGGGATGAGAGCATGGCATGATGGGTCATGGGAAGGGGCCTGTCTGTCATCTACAGCTCTATGTGCCTGTCTGCAATATACAGCTCTATGTGCCTGTCTGTGATACACATTTCTATATGGAAGAGTAAGGTAGTCCTGTCTGTAACATACTGCTCTATGTGGAATATCTATGTGGCTGTAGTTGTCACAGGGACCAGATGCATACAAGGATATCATCACCAGAGATTATTGTCATTAAAGGGCTTATAGCTGCCATATTCATGAATGGCTCTTAATTGAATAGGTATAATGATTATATGGCAGCAGTGTTTTCCAGGATGGCTTCCTGGGTGTATGACAGAGGTTGTGTGAATGCTGAGGATGTAGGCCAACCCCTGAATCTGTCTGGTCCCTGGAGCAGATCCCTAACTACTACTACTCCACACACTCTAATGGCTGAAATACAATAAGGGGGTTCTCCCAATTATTTGTATGACAAATGTAGAATGCAGTAACACATGTTGAGTTAGTTCACTGATGAGTTCATTGACGTGCAACTTCGTGCAACAGAGAGTGATCTATGTCAAGCGTCATTTGAGGACACACGGACCTGGATGGGGGGACTTCTGTTTGTAAATGTCAAGCAGTCACAGCGAGCAAAACCCCTTTAATTGTCTCCCTCCGGTTTGCAAACTTGACCGTACAATGCGGAACATTCCCGACAACAAAAGCAGCCGAGCGCCGCATGCACCTGCGTTCTGGGATCATCACACCACGATTGAGATCACAGTGCAGTGAGGCCGGGGGCCTACGCCTCACGTACCCTGTGACCTCCTCCTGCTAACGTAAACTAATTAGGCTCCTTTGCTCTGATAGGAAGGGAAGGACTGACTGGCTTGGTCCGGAACGCCAAGCTACCGCTCAGCTCAATCGGACTCCCATCTGGAGCATGTCATTCCAATACTGCCTCCTGATCTCACGTTTTCAAAAGAGAGGAGCGCAGGCCTTGAAGAAGAGAGGGGGATGGAGGAGAGATGAAGGGATGGATGGGTGGCGGGACAGGATGAGGGTGAGTGATGTGTCTGTTCTCCTCTGCTCGCCTTTCACAGTGAGGCAAACGTTAGCCGCAAACGTCAGAGAGAGAGAGAGAGAGAGAGAGCGAGCGAGAGAGAGAGAGAGAGAGATTGGTCAGTCAATACCAGCCTAACGGTAGTCTGGCTGAGGAGGGGAGGCTCTCACAGAGGGCCCTTTGTCCGCCGTCACTTAGCGCCAATTACCGCCCGTCAAAATAGTTTTTCTGTCATTGGGCGACGTGTTAATCGGACCAGGGCTGGGTGTGAGGAGCGACCAGGATCGACCCTGTCCACACACACCAGCCTGGGGTCAAAGGTTAATAGGGCCCCTCTGATGTGGCTGATCAGATCACATCAGATGGATGGCCGGAATGCTCGGCGAAAAGGTGCGAGGGAAGGGGAAACAATGTCCCTCCAACTAACGAAGAGGACCCAGGTGAGAACAGGCTAGCCAATCTCAGGGCTGAGTGAGAACTCAGAGAGCAGCAATTAAAAGTCCTGCATAAAAAATTTGGATTATAATTCTGTGGTTAAGAACAAGGTCCTTTTGTAGATGTTGAAAGGTCACTAGGTGCGAGGACCTCTGTGGGTTTCCCCATTCTCAGTCTGAGAGCAGAGGGATGGAGGGCCTCATAAAGAACCAGACCAGCAGGAGACACGCCAGCCTTAGTCAGACCGGGAAGGAATCTATCTATCTATATCCCCCAAATGATGCCTTCATTAGATTACATCTCTTCACGTGTGTGCCTTGTCGGGGTATGTGACACAAGCAACCAAAACTTAATTCACCACCACTGTAGGAAAATAACCAAACTACCCAGATGCCTCGGCTCAGAAGATCCAGAATGCTCTGCCAGAGTGCTCAAGATGTTTTTAAAGAAAAACACTCCCGCCACAGCAGAGCTGCATAAACCCAAACACATGCAAGGCTGTGGGACAATCTATCCACATATAAACGCTCTCGAAATACTCCCAATTACTGGTGTACACACACACACAATCACTCCTCCCCCACACTCTACAGCCTGACACCCCTCACCCAGTCACAGCCTCAGAGAATAGGCATGTTCCCTTGGAAAAGCTCCCCAGAGTCTGGATCCCAGCTTCAAGCTCTTCATGTTGAAATAAGGAAGGTTATTGAACTCCAAATTGGATTTGCTTAATCTGCATCGAGTTTGAACTTCCTGTGTAAACAACAGCGTGTGCAGATGCCGGAAATGAGCGCGGTCGGGCCCGGGGAACGTAAATGCCCTCGGTTGACTTTGGCAGCGAATCAGACGAGGTGGGCGGGAGAAGGAGGTTGTAACAGGCTCTGGAGGATTTCCCATTGTTACCCAGGGTTCAAATGTGACTTCCTACTCCATCAAGGAGGGTGATGGAGAGGAGGAGGATGATGATGGTGGGTGACATGGAAGGTCACGAGAGGGGAGAAGTTACATAAAAAGTCAAGCGTTGATTATAATGACTACATCACACTACTACAGAGTTTGGAGTCATTGAACAGCTCTGAGACAGACAGGACAACTTTGGAAACTTCCATCTTGCGTCCACCCACTCTAGAACAAACAGACAGTACACAGGCAAACCAAAGGAAACAAACACACACATCCTTAGAAGTTGACAACGTCTAGCTAAAGAATCAAATCAAATGTTTTTTAAAGCCCTTTTTTACATCAGCCGATGTCACAAAGTGATGTACAGAAACCCAGCCTCAAACCCCAAACAGCAAGCAATGTAGATGTAGAAGCGCTGTGGCTAGGAAACACTCCCTAGAAAGGCAGGAGCCTAGGAAGAAACCTAGAGAGGAACCAGGCTCTGAGGGGTGTCCAGTCCTCTTCTGGCTGTGCCAGGTAGAGATGATATGTAACAGCACATGGCCAAGATGTTCAAATGTTCATAGATGACCAGCAGGGTCAAATAATAAGAATCACAGTGGTTGTAGAGGGTGCAACAGGTCAGCACCTCAAGAGTAAATGTCAGTTGAACATTCCATGACTCTGATTAGCAGCACTCAACACTCTGCACAACAACAGTAGTTCATTTCAATGTCAGGTCTCAAATCAACTGCCTCACACACACAATGACTACAGTTTTTTTGGGAGGGGGTGCATGCAGAGAGCTGTAAATGAGAATATAACTTTTCCCCTGATGAGATCTGTCTCCTCCATAGCAGCAGAAGGACATCATGTGGCCCTCACAGAGCTCCTCATTAGGGGATTGTGGAGGGGGAGGGGGGTGTGGATGGGGTCTAGGAGTGTGTGTGTGTGTGCGTGCGTGGGGGAGGAGATGGTGGGGTCACGCGGGGTTAATTCCAATCCTGTCATCTCTGTGGAGCAGCGTGACAGTGTGTCTCCTCCGCTCCCAAATTAGAGCGTGGTAGATTGATTCACACACACACGTAACCACACACACGCACGCACGCACACACACTCACACACATACACACATTCACGTACATACACACACACACACACACATACATGCACATACTCACACTCAATTGCACAAAAGTGTGTTTGTGGATGTGTGTGAGCGTGTGAGTTTACTGCCTCGTTTCCTTACCCTAACTGGGAGGTGAGGCGAGATTCTGTACAAGGAGACATTTTATGATGTCTGTCACCACAGAAACAACACACACCTGATTCTGTTGACTGTGACAGCCGTCACACCACAGAGTTATAACCTTTGATATCTGTCCTTTTCTTTGGTACTGACGAGCGGTCAGGATGCCCGTGTCCCAATTATTACATTTTATGGTTTCATTGAAATGTGCATCTAGTTTTACACATGCCTGATGACTTTGATATATCTGTGGACTTGAAACAGCAAGAAAAAAGAAAGAAAAGAGAAGAGAAGAGAAGAGAAAAAGGAAAGGAAGGAAACAGAAACACAAAGGCATAACAGCAAACAAAGAAAAGAAAGAATGTGAGACTCAAAGAAAGACAAAGGAATGGAAGCCAGAAACAATGTGAGGCAAAAAGAAAGACAGAGGAAAGGAAGCCAGAAGCAATGTGAGGCAAAAAGAAAGACAGAGGAAAGGAAGCCAGAAGCAATGTGAGGCAAAAAGAAAGACAGAGGAAAGGAAGCCAGAAGCAATGTGAGGCAAAAAGAAAGACAGAGGAAAGGAAGCCAGAAGCAATGTGAGGCAAAAAGAAAGACAGAGGAATGGAAGCCAGAAACAATGTGAGGCAAAAAGAAAGACAGAGGAATGGAAGCCAGAAACAATGTGCGCAAAAAGAAAGACAGAGGAATGGAAGCCAGAAACAATGTGAGGCAAAAAGAAAGACAGAGGAAAGGAAGCCAGAAACAATGTGAGGCAAAAAGAAAGACAGAGGAATGGAAGCCAGAAACAATGTGAGGCAAAAAGAAAGACAGAGGAATGGAAGCCAGAAACAATGTGAGGCAAAAAGAAAGACAAAAGGAATGGAAGCCAGAAACAATGTGAGGCAAAAAGAAAGACAGAGGAAAGGAAGCCAGAAACAATGTGAGGCAAAAAGAAAGACAGAGGAATGGAAGCCAGAAACAATGTGAGGCAAAAAGAAAGACAGAGGAAAGGAAGCCAGAAACAATGTGAGGCAAAAAGAAAGACAAAGGAATGGAAGCCAGAAACAATGTGAGTCAAAAAGAAAGACAAAGGAATGGAAGCCAGAAACAATGTGAGTCAAAAAGAAAGACAGAGGAATGGAAGCCAGAAACAATGTGAGTCAAAAAGAAAGACAGAGGAATGGAAGCCAGAAACAATGTGAGGCAAAAAGAAAGACAGAGGAATGGAAGCCAGAAACAATGTGAGTCAAAAAGAAAGACAAAGGAATGGAAGCCAGAAACAATGTGAGTCAAAAAGAAAGACAAAGGAATGGAAGCCAGAAACAATGTGAGGCAAAAAGAAAGGGACGAAAGAACGGACCAAAGACCCAAAAGAAAGAACTAAAAAGACACAAAGAAAGAGAAAGAGAGAGAGGAGAGAGAAAGACAAAGAGAGAGAGAGGAGAGAGAGAGAGAGAGAGAGAGAGAGAGAGAGGAGAGAGAGAGAGAGAGAGAGCGAGAGCGAGAGAGAGAGCGAGAGAGAGAGAGAGAGCGAGAGAGAGAGAGCGAGAGAGAGAGAGCGAGAGAGAGAGAGAGAGAGAGAGATGTGGGCAATTCATGTGCACCCTCCTCCATGCGATCGTGGGCCAGCACACCTGCTACTATTCACTTTAGAGGAAACAGACAGTGTGTGAAGAGCCAGGCAGTGGAGTGGAGAGGAGAGGCGCTTGGCCCGAGGACAAAACCGCGCCACAGAGCCAAATTAGAAACAGGAAGGGCTGTGGGTAAAGGCGCCGATTAAAAACGCACTCCCCACATGGACTCAATATACTGCAGGCCTGATCCCTCTGTAGAAACCCAAAACCCAACAACACTATTTCATACTTCCCAGTCAACAGGACAACCAGCCCAACTCCATTTGCACAGTGACACCACAGGGATGTTTCGGTCCAAAGTCAACTCTCAGTCAAAATGTTGGTAAACTGGGACTAAATGCTCCTCTTAGTGATGGGGAAGGGTTTCTGAAGGACATTCCCTTTGTTTGTTTGCTTGTTTGTGCTGGAATCTTTGCCAAAGTCAGTTTATAAAAAATTATGAAGTTGTGTATTGAAATACGACTGTGTCATTGCAGCCAGAAGGATGTGGATGCAGGAGAAGGATATGGATCAGATGGTGACATGGAATGCTTTTGTCAATGCCTCTACAGTCTTCACATTCAATTGGAAAACTTTAGCTTATCATTTTTGGTCAAGGCATTTTTTCCCCCCGTGTTTATTTAATGTCTGACCATGACACTAAATGGGCCATTTCTATTGGCAGTGACAAAGACTGACACTCAAGCATTGGCCTCGTCAGCCACACAAGGCACTGCTCAACCAGCAAGTGTCTGCTTGGAGTATCAAATCAAATCAAATCCCCAAAAATATATTTTATAAAGCCCTTCTAACATCAGCTGATATCTCAAAGTGCTGTACAGAAACCCAGGCCAAAACCCCAAACAGCAAGCAATGCAGGTGTAGAATGCATTCTTCATCCTTTGTAATGCATTCCCTGTAAATCTAATAATGTTTGCGTTATTTACCAGGAATTAGTGGGAAAGTACCAGGTTTTGTCCACTAGATGTTGCTGTTCCTGCTACTCCCACAAGTGTTCATCCATTTTGCTCTTCTCTTGTTTTTATTAAATAGATCAAAGCATTTTCCTTGTCAACTTTGGGCAGAGAACCAATAGTTTTGGCTCATGATGATTTTTTTTTGTTTTGATCCTCCAAGAAATCAATTCAGTTTGTTCTTCTCTTTGGCTTAATCTGTATCCAGGAAACGTCCCCCTCTGTGTGTGGTTTATACTCCCTTCAAAAAAGGTCTGGATTAGTTTGACCAGTCCTGGTGAACAAGCAAACCATTAGGTTACAGCAGTTCTAATCTAATGGTTTCAATGTTATGGTCTCTAAACACACACTGTATATAGTGTTTCGCAACGGCAATGGTATTGAGTTAGGTTGGGTTTAAGGTCACTCATATTTAATCATTTCATTGACTGCCATGCAATGCTTTATAATTGCGTTATTCGATTCGAGTTTTCCCCACATTTCACACGCTAGCCCATTTCTACATCAAAGTTTTGGGATTGTAGGAAAAGTATTCATATGACAATTGCCCCATAGGGATAGCCCTCTGAGAGTTGCCTCTTGTTGGGTTGGAGCATTAGGTTGCTAAGAGAAGGACAAACTGAATTGCTTTCATGGAGGACTCGCTTGACTCGTGAGGACGACTACATCATTTATTTTCATCATGAGCAAAAGTTATTGGTTTTCTACCCAAAGTTGCAAACTAAATGTTGTGATTTATTGAATTAACACAAGAGACTAGCAAAATTGATCGAAGGGTGTGGCAGTAGTAAGAACAGCAGCATCTAGTGGTCAAAACCTGGTACTTCCACACCCATGAATAATGCAAGCGACTCTAATGGCTAAGTTCTCTGAACAGCGGGGAAAACATCACCAGATTCACAGGGAATACATTACATAGGATGAAAAGGCAATACTGCAAACCGCAGCTCCATACTACTCGACAGTCATAGACAACTGATACTGTATACTGGTTGTTGGGGTTGGATTGGTGTGGAATGTGGGGATCCATGGGTGTCTTTTGGCACTTCTATTGGATTTCTCATGTCTTACTCAATGATAGGAAACAGTTTGGTTCAAATCAGATGTTTGGTACTATATATTATGTGAATCCTATAAATTAAAATCAATTCGCTTAATTTCTCAGAGATCAAATTACATTTCAACAACATAATGTCGAAGGAACGCTAATCTTTTCGGGTTTCTAACTACAGAAAGTATTTCAGAACAATCTGTGATGGTGGGCGTCGTGGCCATGGTTGGTTGTGAGGGATCTGTCATGTGGTGCAACTGTCCAGTGTCTATCTCTGGCATGTCTCAGCAGAGATTCCCTCATTAGTTGCAGAGTAGATAGTGGAATGGAGTCAACAAACTTTACAAATTAAAACCCAGTCTCACACAAGCATGCAGTATTACTCACTAGTTGCGGATGAGGTGAGTTCCCCGCTATCTAAAACTCTTTGAGCACTCGTAAAAACTCTATAGGAATCTAATCAAATCCAATTGTGTTCGTCCCATGCCACTAAATCAACAGGTGTAGAATGCACAGTATTCCCATTAAAATGCCAAACACTGAAGCTACAATTCCATTGAGGAAGAGATCATGTTTCCGTCCGTATGGGACCTAACCACTCCTCTGCTCCTCTCTAATTGCTATTTCCCACAGAAGACTATTAGTGCTGCTAACCCTGTTAACAGGCGGCTAGCAGGAGCCAATGAGGCAGAACCCAGTGAGAGAGAGAGAGAGACAGGAGGACTGGAACAGAGACCACCGACCAGCCCAGAGGTCTCTGTGTGAACGAACCAGAAAAGGAAATTGATATTGATATAATCCCGCTGCCCTATTCTCGTAACCTCTGACGTTTACCAGCTTTCTCTTCCGCCAATGGGTTTGCCAAGGCATTTCCTGCCAGCTCACGTACTCTGTCCACTTGGAGAAAAAGAAGAAGAAAAATAGACCATGTGGGGGGGGGGGGAAAGCAACCTGTCTCTCATAGGCCAGGATCGGGGGGGGGGGGGGGGAGTATGTTCTCATTCTCATACAATATTTCCATTTGCTCATGGGTCCGTCCAAGGAGTATGCTTCCCTCAATCTATCATTTTCACTGCGGTCTCGAACGGTAGAAAACTCCAGCGTAATTATTCCTGCAGATATTGAGGAGGTTTAGTGGAGAATTCCCCTCTCTCCTGTAGCTACCTGAAAGAAGAGAAGCCTTGCTCTTAAAGATGGTGTTGTTAAAAAGTGAAGGTCAGTGAACCACAGAGTGAATCTCACACTTTTCCAACATAATTGAACAGATTTCTCTCATTTACATGGTATCTGTGAAAGAATGAGAGCACATTAATTCAGTCCCAACTTTCCTGTTCCACGTACTGCACTCTACCTTTCTGTCCTCCTCCCTGCTTGATCTTTTTCTCTCTCCTCTCCTCCTCCTCTCTCTCCTCTCCTCCTCCTCTCTCTCCTTTCCTCCTCCTCTCTCTCCTCTCCTCCTCCTCTCTCTCCTCTCCTCCTCCTCTCTCTCCTTTCCTCCTCCTCTCTCTCCTCTCCTCCTCCTCTCTCTCCTCTCCTCCTCCTCTCTCTCCTCTCCTCCTCCTCTCTCTCCTCTCCTCCTCCTCTCTCTCCTTTCCTCCCTCTCTTCTGCCCAGCCTGATGTAAGAGGTCATCACTAAAGCCATGAAGGGCTGTATTCACACAGGGTTTACCGACTGATGTCTGGGCCAAACGCACTGATGCAGAAACACAAACACACACACACACGCTGGGCCAGACGGGGAGTGTGCTCAGTGCGACTCCAGGAGGAAAATCGGCCATGACATCACCCAGGGGACAGCAGGTGCAGGGCCGGGACAGGAGAGGAAGTGACTCACAGGAAGTGCAGTGAGGCAGACTTTGCTGCGTGCCGTGTGTGTGTGTGGCGAGGCAGACTTTGCCGTGCCACTGACAGGCAGGCTGTGGAAGAGAGAGTGTGAAGGAAGGGGCGAAGGAGTGTGTGTTCCACCTCAGAGGGAGCAACTTGGCCTGGGGGCCATGGAACTTGGTACTTACATAAACAACAGCCTCTCATCTCCTTCCGCAACCAGGGTTACCACTCACAACCAGCTCTGAGCTCAAGTGTTAAAGCTACAACTTACTGTACATTGGGTTAGTTAGTACCAAAAATACTGCTTATTATAAGTATAGTTTTGCTTGTGATATACTGGCTTTTATGTCATGTTTCTCTAATATGCGTTTACTTGAGCGGTACATCATACGGTATAGTGGGGTATTTTAAATCCCCACAAAACAATTTTGAATACCGTCTAAAATATGATTTTTTTTCTAAAGCTCTTGCTGCCTGCTATTCCACTGCTTATAACTAACTATAAATTAACTATCTAAGATTAACTATCTAAATGATATCCAGTTCAGGGCTCCAGCTATGCATTTGGTTTGCTAAGAGGCTAAGTGGCTTCTTGGTTACAGCTTATACTACTGTAAGTAGCCTTTTGAGATAGTTGTATAACTTTATGAGCTGTGTTGTCTGTGGAGAAGGATGGGGAGGGGGAGAGGAATGTGATGGTGTGTCCTCGACCGCAGCCGCCTGGCCGTTTATACAAAGCGTATTATGTTAATGAGAAGAGTGTGGGGAGTGGATTCCTCCAATACCACCCAGGATAACACAAGCCAGTCCTCTGCTCTCCACATCTGGTCCAGACCCCACGGTAAATCTGCTCGAAGACACGTCGGGCCAGGACCAGGTTTTTCTCATGGACCACCAACTGAGGGCCATAAACGTTGCTTCACAACAGGTCCATTTCAGAGCCATGCACAGAGAGACAGAGTAGACAGAGATAGACAGATTCTGTAGAATGGCGCCGGAGGGGATGGCTGACATTTTATGTGCTCCTAACCAACTGTGCTATTTTGTTATTTTTTTCTGTGTTGTTTTTAACTTATTTGTAACTTATTTTGTACATAATGTTGCTGCTACTGTCTCTTATGACCTTTTCTTTAACGAGTCCAATGCGAAGGATATACTGCTTTCTCGGGAACGGGCCCAAATCCCCGTCATTAGCGTGAAGAAAGATGGAGAAGATGGGGGGCGAAGGTCAGGCTGCCTTCTGAGAATTCGTAAGCGAGCGAGTAAACTCCCACTACCATCCGTTTTATTGGCCAATGTGCAATCATTGGAAAATAAAATGGATGACCTACGATCAAGATTATACTACCAACGGGTAATATCTTATGTTTCACCGAGTCGTGACTGAACGACGACATGGATATATAGAGCTGGTGGGATTTTCCATGCACAAGCAGGACAGAGAAGCTTCGTCTGCTAAGACGAGGGGCGGGGTTTTGTGTCTATTTGTCAATAACAGCTGGTGCACAATGTCTAATATTAAAGAAGTCTTGAGGTATTGCTCGCCTGAGGGTAGAGTACCTTATGATAAGCTGTAGACCACAATATCTACCAAGAGAGTTCTCATCTATATTATTCGTAGCCATCTATTTACCACCACAAACTGATTCTGGCACTAAGACTGCACTCAACCAGCTGTATAAAGCCATAAGCAAACAAGGAAATACTCATCCAGAAGCGGCGCTCCTAGTGGACGGGGACTTTAATGCAGGAAAACTTAAATCAGTTTTACCTCATTTCTACCAGAATGTCACACGTGCAACCAGAGGAATAAAAACAAGGAAATACTCATCCAGAAGCGGCGCTCCTAGTGGACGGGGACTTTAATGCAGGAAAACTTAAATCAGTTTTACCTCATTTCTACCAGAATGTCACATGTGCAACCAGAGGAATAAAAACTCTAGACCACTTCCCCCGCCCTCCATTTGGCAAATCTGATCATAATTCTATCCTCCTGATTCCTGCTTACAAGCAAAAACTAAAGCAGGATGTACCAGTGACTCGCTCAATACGGAACTGTACAGATGACTCGGATGCTACGTTACAGAACTGTTTTACTAGCACAGACTGGAAAATGTTCCGGGATTCATCAAATGGCATTGAGGAGTATACCACCTCCGTCATCGGCTTCATCAATAAGTGCATCGATGACATCGTCCCCACAGTGACCGTACATCCCAAAGGTAACCTGCCTAAATGATTATCACGTCAGTAGCCATGAAGTGCTTTAAAAGGCTGGTCATGGCTAACATCAACAGCATCCTCCCGGATACCCTAGACCCACTCCAATTCACATACCTTCCCAACAGATCCACAGATGATGCAATCTCAATCACACTCCACACTGTCCTTTCCCACCTGGACAAAAGGAACACCTATGTGAGACTGCTGTTCATTGACTACTGCTCAGTGTTCAACACCATAGTGCCCACAAAGCTCATAACTAAGCAAAGGACCCTGGGACTAAACCCCTCCCTATGCAACTGGATCCTGGACTTCCTGACGGGCCCGCCCCCAGGTAGTAAGGGTAGGCAACAACATGTCTGCTACACTGATCAACACTGGGGCCCCTCAGGGTGTGTGCTTAGTCCCTCCTGTACTCCCTATTCACCCATGACTGCGTGGTCAAACACAACTCCAACACCATCATTAAGTTTGCTGACGACACAACAGTGGTTGGCCTGATCACCGACAACGATGAGACAGCCTATAGGGAGGAGGTCAGAGACCTGGCAGTGTGGTGCCAGAATAACAACCTCTCCCTCAACATGATCAAGACAAAGGAGATGATTGTGGACTACAGAAAAAAGGCGGGCCGAACAGGCCCCCATTAACATCGACGGGGCTGTCGTGGAGCGGGTCGAGAGTTTCATGTTCCTTGGTGTCCATATCACCAACAAAATATTATGCTCCAAACACACCAAGACAGTTGTGAAGAGAGCACGACAACACCTTTTCCCCCTCAGAAGACTGAAAAGATTTGTTATGGGTCCCCAGATCATCAGAAAGTTCTAAGCTGCACCATCGAGAGCAACCTAACCGGTTGCATCACCGCCTGGTATGGTAACTGCTCGGCATCTGACCGTAAGTGTCACGACATCCACCGAAGTTGGCTCCCTGTTCGGGCGGTGCTCGGCGGTCGTCGTCACCGTCCTACTAGCCGCCACCGATCCCTTTTTTGTTTGTCTGTTTGTTTTGTCTTATTAGTTTCAACTGTGTTCTGTTGTATGACTTAATGAGCTTCCCTATTTTAAGCACGTGTTCCCGCCCTGGTTTTGTGCGGGATTGTCTTTATGTTACGTGTGTGGGTTTTAGGTAGAGGTGGTTATATTTTGTGGACTTGGCACCCTGTGTTTTTGGGTAGTCACTGTGTTGTCCGCGCCCTGTGTTGTTGGGCTTATCATTTTTGTGTGCCGAATGAAAGAGCGCTTTTCACAACTGGAACTCTCTGCGCCTGATTCCTTCACCCACCTAGTCCCGCATACGGCCCAGTACATCACTGGTGCCAAGCTTCCTACCATCCAGGACCTACAGTTGAAGGCGTAAGTTTACATACACCTTAGCTAAATACATTTAAACTCAGTTTTTCACAATTCCTGACATTTAATCCTAGTAAAAATTCCCTGTTTTAGGGAATTTACTTTATTCTGGGCTAGCTTATTTACTTTATTTTAAGAATGTGAAATGTCAGAGTAATAGGCGAGAGAATGATTTATTTCAGCTTTTATTTCTTTCATCACATTCCCAGTGGGTCAGAAGTTTACGTACACATTGCCTTTAAATTGTTTAACTTGGGTCAAATGTTTCGGAAAGCCTTCCACAAACTTCCCACAATAAGTTGGGTGAATTTTGGCCCATTCCTCCTGGAAGAGCTTGTGTAACTGAGTCAGGTTTGTAGGCCTCCTTGCTTGTACATGCTTTTTCAGTTCTGCCCACACATTTTCTATAGGATTGAGGTCAGGGCTTTGTGATGGCCACACCAATACCTTGACTTTGTTGTCCTTAAGCCATTTTGCCACAACTTTGGAGGTATGCTTGGGGTCACTGTCAATTTGGAAGACCCATTTGTGACCAAGCTTTAACTTCCTGCCTGATGTCTTGAGATGTTGCTTCAATATATCCACATAATTTTCCTTCTCATGATGTCATCTATTTTGTGAAGTGCACCAGTCCCCCCTGCAGTAAAGCACCCCCACAACATGATGCTGCCACCCCCGTGCTTCACGGTTGGGATGGTGTTCTTCGGCTTGCAAGCCTCGCCCTTTTTCCTCAAAACATAAAGACGGTCATCATGGCCAAACAGTTCTATTTTTGTTTCATCAGACCAGAGGACATTTCTCCAAAAAGTACGATCTTTGTCCCCATGTGCAGTTGCAAACCATAGTCTGGCTTTTTAATGGCGGTTTTGGAGCAGTAACCTTTCCTTGCTGAGCGGCCTTTCAGGTTATGTCAGTATACTGTGGATACAGATACTTTTGTACCTGTTTCCTCCAGCATCTTCACAAGGTCCTTTGCTGTTGTTCTGGGATTGATTTGCACTTTTCACACCAAAGTACATTCATCTCTAGGAGACAGAACGCATCTCCTTCCTGAGCGGTATGATGGCTGCCTGGTCCAATGGTGTTTATACTTGCATACTATTGTTTGTACAGATGAATGTTGTACCGTCAGGCGTTTGGAAATTGCTCCCAAGGATGAACCAGACTTGTGGAGGTCTACAATTGTTTTTCTGAGTTCATCCAAGATTTCTTTTGAGTTCCCCATGATGCCAAGCAAAGAGGCACTGAGTTTGAAGGTAGGCCTTGAAATACATCCTCAGGTACAACTCCAATTGACTCAAATGATGTCAATTAGCCTTTTAGAGGCTTCTAAAGCCATGACATCATTGTCTGGAGTTTTCCAAGCTGTTAAAAGGCACAGTCAACTTAGTGTATGTAAACTTCTGACCCACTGGAACTGTGCTAAGTGAAATAGTCTGTCTGTAAACAATTGCTAGAAAAATGACTTGTGTCATGCACAAAGTAGATGTCCTAACCGTCTTGCCAAAACTATAGTTTGTTAACAAGACATTTGTGCAGTGGTTGAAACACGAGTTTTAATAACTCCAACCTAAGTGTATGTAAACTTCCGACTTCAACTGTTTAAATACCAGGCTGTTTCAGAGGAATGCCCAAAAAATTGTCAAAGACTCCAGCCACCTTAGTCATAGACTGTTTTCTCTGGTACCGCACGGCAAGCGGTACCGGAGCACTAAGTCTAGGACCAAAAGGCACATTAACAGCTTCTACCCCCAAGCTATAAGACTGATGAACAATGAATCAAATGGCCACCGGACTATTTACATTGTCACCCCACCATTTGTTTTTTACACTGCTGCTACTCGCTGTTTATTTTCTATGCATAGTCACTTCACCCCTACCTATTACCTCGACTAAGCTGTACCCCCGTACATTGACTCATTACCCCCTGTATATAGCCTCGTTATTGTTATTTTGTTGTGTTCATTTTTATTATTTTTTGTTTTAGTTTATTTGGTACATATTTTCTTAACTCTTTATTGAACTGCACTGTTGGTTAAGGGTTTGTAAGTAAGCATTTCACGGTAAGGTGTTGAATACAACACATGTTGTATTCAGTGCCGGTGACAAATAAAGTTGAAATTGATTTGATTTGACTTAGGTGCTTTGAGATAGCAAGATGGCAAGTTTCAAGACTAATATTCTAGCCAGAATTCCTTACTTATGTCACGCCCTGACCATAGAGCGCCCTTGGTTCTCTATGGTGTAGTAGGTCAGGGCGTGACTAGGGGGTGTTCTAGCTCAATATTTCTATGTTAGTATTTTGTATGGTTCCCAATTAGAGGCAGCTGGTAATCGTTGCCTCTAATTGGGGATCATATTTAGGTAGCCATTTTTCCCACCTGTGTTTGTGGGATATTGTTTTGTGTTTGTGTTTGTGCACCACTACTTTCACGTTTCATTATTGGTTTAAAGTTTAAAGTTTCACCGTAATAAAGATGTGGAACTTCAATCACGCTGCGCCTTGGTCCCGTCCCTATTACGATCGTGACAACTTAATAAATCTTCTTTGTTCCTAGCTTTCCACAAAAGAGCGCCACTGCTGCCGATCCTCAGCCTTTATGGAGATGGCTTTCCAAGACAGGCAACAGTCCTTGATCTCCATCTTCAATCTAGTCAGAAGAGAAGTGAGGAATATTATTATCATGAATGTTTTGGTACCATGGAACATACTGTATCTTTGTGAACTTGATCAATGCTCTTGTCCCATTCCAAAAAAAACTTTTATTTTTTTATTTTACTTTATTTAACCAGGTAAACAAGTTGAGAACAAGTTCTCATTTACAATTGCGACCTGGCCAAGATAAAGCAAAGCAGTTCGACAGATACATCGACACAGAGTTACACATGGAGTAAAACAAACATACAGTCAATAATACAGTATAAACAAGTCTATATACAATGTGAGCAAATGAGGTGAGAAGGGAGGTAAAGGCAAAAAAGGCCATGGTGGCAAAGTAAATACAATATAGCAAGTAAAACACTGGAATGGTAGTTTTGCAATGGAAGAATGTGCAAAGTAGAAATAAAAATAATGGGGTGCAAAGGAGCAAAATAAATACATTAATTAAATACAGTTGGGAAAGAGGTAGTTGTTTGGGCTAAATTATAGGTGGGCTATGTACAGGTGCAGTAATCTGTGAGCTGCTCTGACAGCTGGTGCTTAAAGCTAGTGAGGGAGATAAGTGTTTCCAGTTTCAGAGATTTTTGTAGTTCGTTCCAGTCATTGGCAGCAGAGAACTGGAAGGAGAGGCGGCCAAAGAAATAATTGGTTTTGGGGGTGACTAGAGAGATATACCTGCTGGAGCGTGTGCTACAGGTGGGAGATGCTATGGTGACCAGCGAGCTGAGATAAGGGGGGACTTTACCTAGCAGGGTCTTGTAGATGACATGGAGCCAGTGGGTTTGGCGACGAGTATGAAGCGAGGGCCAGCCAACGTGAGAGTAAAGGTCGCAATGGTGGGTAGTATATGGGGCTTTGGTGACAAAACGGATTGCACTGTGATAGACTGCATCCAATTTGTTGAGTAGGGTATTGGAGGCTATTTTGTAAATGACATCGCCAAAGTCGAGGATTGGTAGGATGGTCAGTTTTACAAGGGTATGTTTGGCAGCATGAGTGAAGGATGCTTTGTTGCGAAATAGGAAGCCAATTCTAGATTTAACTTTGGATTGGAGATGTTTGATATGGGTCTGGAAGGAGAGTTTACAGTCTAACCAGACACCTAAGTATTTGTAGTTGTCCACGTATTCTAAGTCAGAGCCGTCCAGAGTAGTGATGTTGGACAGGCGGGTAGGTGCAGGTAGCGATCGGTTGAAGAGCATGCATTTAGTTTTACTTGTATTTAAGAGCAATTGGAGGCCACGGAAGGAGAGTTGTATGGCATTGAAGCTTGCCTGGAGGGTTGTTAACACAGTGTCCAAAGAAGGGCCGGAAGTATACAGAATGGTGTCGTCTGCATAGAGGTGGATCAGAGACTCACCAGCAGCAAGAGCGGCCTCATTGATATATACAGAGAAGAGAGTCGATCCAAGAATTGAACCCTGTGGCACCCCCATAGAGACTGCCAGAGGTCCGGAAAGCAGACCCTCCGATTTGACACACTGAACTCTATCAGAGAAGTAGTTGGTGAACCAGGCGAGGCAATCATTTGAGAAACCAAGGCTGTCGAGTCTGCCGATGAGGATGTGGTGATTGACAGAGTTGAAAGTCTTGGTCAGATCAATGAATACGGCTGCACAGTAATGTTTCTTATCGATGGCGGTTAAGATATCGTTTAGGACCTTGAGCGTGGCTGAGGTGCACCCATGACCAGCTCTGAAACCAGATTGCATAGCAGAGAAGGTATGGTGAGATTCGAAATGGTCGGTAATCTGTTTGTTGACTTGGCTTTCGAAGACCTTAGAAAGGCATGGTAGGATAGATATAGGTCTGTAGCAGTTTGGGTCAAGAGTGTCCCCCCCTTTGAAGAGGGGGATGACCGCAGCTGCTTTCCAATCTTTGGGAATCTCAGACGACACGAAAGAGAGGTTGAACAGGCTAGTAATAGGGGTGGCAACAATTTCGGCAGATAATTTTAGAAAGAAAGGGTCCAGATTGTCTAGCCCGGCTGATTTATAGGGGTCCAGATTTTGCAGCTCTTTCAGAACATCAGCTGAATGGATTTGGGAGAAGGAGAAATGGGGAAGGCTTGGGCGAGTTGCTGTTGGGGGTGCAGTGCTGTTGACCGGGGTAGGAGTAGCCAGGTGGAAAGCATGGCCAGCTGTAGAAAAATGCTTATTGAAATTCTCAATTATGGTGGATTTATCAGTGGTGACAGTGTTTCCTATCTTCAGTGCAGTGGGCAGCTGGGAGGAGGTGTTCTTATTCTCCATGGACTTTACAGTGTCCCAGAACTTTTTTGAGTTAGTGTTGCAGGAAGGAAATTTCTGCTTGAAAAAGCTAGCCTTGGCTTTTCTAACTGCCTGTGTATAATGGTTTCTAGCTTCCCTGAACAGCTGCATATCACGGGGGCTGTTCGATGCTAATGCAGAACGCCATAGGATGTTTTTGTGTTGGTTAAGGGCAGTCAGGTCTGGGGAGAACCAAGGGCTATATCTGTTCCTGGTTCTAAATTTCTTGAATGGGGCATGTTTATTTAAGATGGTTAGGAAGGCATTTAAAAAAAAAATCCAGGCATCCTCTACTGACGGGATGAGATCAATATCCTTCCAGGATACCCCAGGCCAGGTCGATTAGAAAGGCCTGCTCGCTGAAGTGTTTCAGGGAGCGTTTTACAGTGATGAGTGGAGGTCGTTTGACCGCTGACCCATTACGGATGCAGGCAATGAGGCAGTGATCGCTGAGATCTTGGTTGAAGACAGCAGAGGTGTATTTAGAGGGGAAGTTGGTTAGGATGATATCTATGAGGGTGCCCGTGTTTAAGGCTTTGGGGAGGTACCTGGTAGGTTCATTGATAATTTGTGTGAGATTGAGGGCATCAAGTTTAGATTGTAGGATGGCTGGGGTGTTAAGCATGTTCCAGTTTAGGTCGCCTAGCAGCACGAGCTCTGAAGATAGATGGGGGGCAATCAGTTCACATATGGTGTCCAGAGCACAGCTGGGGGCAGAGGGTGGTCTATAGCAGGCGGCAACGGTGAGAGACTTGTTTTTAGAGAGGTGGATTTTTAAAAGTAGAAGTTCAAATTGTTTGGGTACAGACCTGGATAGTAGGACAGAACTCTGCAGGCTATCTTTGCAGTAGATTGCAACACCGCCCCCTTTGGCAGTTCTATCTTGTCTGAAAATGTTGTAGTTTGGAATAAAAATTTCTGAATTTTTGGTGGTCTTCCTAAGCCAGGACACAGCTAGAACATCCGGGTTGGCAGAGTGTGCTAAAGCAGTGAATAGAACAAACTTAGGGAGGAGGCTTCTAATGTTAACATGCATGAAACCAAGGCTATTACGGTTACAGAAGTCGTCAAAAGAGAGCGCCTGGGGAATAGGAGTGGAGCTAGGCACTGCAGGGCCTGGATTCACCTCTACATCGCCAGAGGAACAGAGGAGGAGTAGAATAAGGGTGCGGCTAAAAGCAATAAGAATTGGTCGTCTAGAACGTCTGGAACAGAGAGTAAAAGGAGGTTTCTGGGGGCGATAAAATAGCATCAAGGTATAATGTACAGACAAAGGTATGGTAGGATGTGAATACAGTGGAGGTAAACCTAGGTATTGAGTGATGAAGAGAGAGATATTGTCTCTAGAAACATCATTGAAACCAGGAGATGTCATTGCATGTGTGGGTGGTGGAACTAATAGGTTGGATAAGGTATAGTGAGCAGGACTAGAGGCTCTACAGTGAAATAAGCCAATAAACACTAACCAGAACAGCAATGGACAAGACATATTGACATTAAGGAGAGGCATGCTTAGTCGAGTGATCAAAAGGGTCCAGTGAGTGGAGAGGTTGGTTGGGGGTCACGGCGATTTAGACAGCTAGCCAGGCCATCGGTAGCAAGCTAGCATAGGATGGAGGTCTGTTGTTAGCCACCTCTTGCGTTCCGTCAGTAGATTAGTGGGGTTCCGTGTGCTAGAGGGGATTAATCCAAATCACACAACAACAACAAAAATGAAAACAATAGATGTAGTTATAGAGGCCCAAGAAGAAAACATAATAATAACAAAAATAAATAAATTGTCCGATTGTCTATTCAGATAGTAGCCGGTAAGACAGCTAACGGTTAGCAGGCCGCAGATGGGCGTTCAGGTAACGTCGCGACGGAGGATCCAGCCGGATCTCCTTCGGGTAGATAACGTCGGCAGTCCAGTTGTGAAGGCCCGGTGGGGCTCCGCGTAGGCAGTAAAACGGGTCCGGATAGGTGACTGCAGCCCAGGAGTGATTGATGGAACTCAAGAGTGATTGACGGAGCTGGCTATCTCCGGAATAATTGATGTTTGCACCGGAATCGACGAAAGAAGATAGTCACACGGATAGCAGCTAGCTAGCTGTGAGATCAGGGTATGAATGTCCAGAGAGCAGTTGAAATCCAGGGACATGGAGAGAAAAATTGGTCCGGTATGTTCCGTTCCGAGCCGCGCTGCGCCGTACAAAACTGGCGATAGATTTTCGAGCTAAAGGATAGCTGATGACCACAAACCGTGGTTAGCTGAATACTAACGATTTGCCAGTAAAGAAGCTAACTAGCTTCTGAACTAGCTTCTGATTAGCTTCTGGATTAGCTTCTGGGCTAGCTTCTGGCTAGCTCCTGGCTAGCTTCTGGCTAGTTTCTGGCTAGCTTCTTGGAGTTTCTGGCTAGCTTCTTGGAGGATTACAGATTTGAGGTAAATAATACTTTTTTATAAATATAAATTGGTGAGGCAGGGTTGCAGGAGTGTTTTGAAGATGAGTTGATGGAAAATAAAAATAAAATGTATGCGAAAAAAGTTGTAAATATATATATATACAGGACACGACAAGACGAGGACAAAAGATGTCTGAACTGCTATGCCATCTTGGTGAAAAATCCTGCACCCCTCATTAAAGACTAAACCCCACCGTGAGTTTCCTCTTTATAACGTAGAGCACTTTGAACTGGAGAAAAGTACTATAAGAACGCAAATTATGACACGATAATTCTCAGCTCAGACTAACTATCTCTCAGTGGATGGTACTCTAGGTCACATTATTGTAACATATTGGTTGTTGCCATCTACTGGCTAAAGCCAGATGAGAAAGGCCTCATATTTACAATCTGTGCACTCATCACAAAATAATGGTTTTGGTTCCTCACTAATATTCAGGGTTAATTTTGCCATGCAAACATTTGTTTATTTCACGTCATATTGTCTGCTGTTTGATCCTCTGAGTGGGTGTGGTATTTCTTGAACATTTTCAAACACCTACCAGGTGGTTCTCTTTCTTTCCTTCATTTAATTCAATTTCATTTTCACAACGCTTCTTCTTTCATTTGTGTTTCCGAAACCTCGCCAGCCAGTCCTGCGCATGCGCTCAGCTGCTCGTCCCAGAGCGTGCATGAATGCTTGACAGTATTTGGAGAGTGCTATCCGGGATTCTAGGGACATCCCTACCCCAAACCCTAAACTGAACCCCTACCCTTACCTAACCCTTACCTTAACCATTTTACATTTCAACCTTAATGTGGTGGGGATGTCCCACTTACTAAATGGTATACCTAACAGTTACTAGTTACCTGTCCAAGATTGTAATTAGTAATGTAACTTTTGGATTACCCAAACTCAGTGATGTAATCTGATTACTTTCAATTCGTTTTGGATTACTTTCCCCATAAGAAGTATTGGAAGAAGACAAAAAGGATCAAGTGCATTTGTTGTGTCACCATAGTGGTCTCTGACTTCTGGTCAGACTTGCAACCTTAAATTAGCACATATTTTCAATGCTGAATTTAATGTCAATGAGAAAACAGAAAGGTGTAACAGAATGTATTTTTTCGCAAACATCCTAGTCATCTACTTTTTCAAAAGTATCTGTAATCTGATTACAATATTTTTGCAGGTAATGTAACTGATTACAGTCAATGTTTTTTGTTGTAATCTTACTACATGTAATGAGTTACTCCCCAACCCTGGTTCCAAGGATCCCAGATAGCAAGGACCGCATTTGGGGGAACAAGGATGAAGGCACAGGGGCACGCAGCATTCGTGTTTTGGCTTGGAATTTGGCCTATGTGAATTAGTGATTAAACTTTTGATAGAAGTACTCCAATGTAGGTGCCAGTGGAGGCTGGTGGGAAGAGTTATAGGAGGACGGGCTCATTGTAATGACTGGAAGGGAATCAATGGAATGCTATCCAACACATTAAACATATGGAAACCATGTATGACTCCATTCCATTTATTCTATGCCATCCATTACAATGAGCCCGTCCTCCTATAACTCCTCCCACCAGCCTCCACTGGTACATACTGTATGTTGATATTTTCTTATTTAGACATATGATTATGAGGTGTGTATTATGTTATTTAATGTGCTTTTTACTGAGGGTAATTACACGCTCTTATCGAGGCACAAGGCAAGACCCAAATGCAGACACAGGAGGCAGATGGTTGGAGTCTTACAATGTTTATTAATCCAAAGGGGTAGATGAGAATGATCGTGGACAGGCAAAAAGGTCAAAACCAGATCAGAATCAAGGAGGTACAGAGTGGCAGACAGGCTTGTGGTCAAGGCAGGCAGAATGGTCAGGCAGGCGGGTACAAAGTCCAGAAACAGGCAAGGGTCAAAACCAGGAGGACTAGAAAAAGGAGGATGTAAAAAGCAGGAGAACAGGAAAAACGCTGGTTGACTTGGAAACATACAAGACAAACTGGCACAGAGAGACAGGAAACACAGGGATAAATACACCAAGTGACACCTGGAGGGGGTGGAGACAAACACAAGGACAGGTGAAACAGATCAGGGCGTGACAGTTCTCCCCCCTATATAGTGGGTCATGGTACGGTGTGGCCATGGGGGAGGTCCTATATACTGTTTACCTGTGTGTAGCAGCTGTTTTTTTGCCAGTAGTGGATTGCATATAGGCAGACTGAGTTGACAGAAATGCAAGAAAGGCCCTAGTCCCTAGTCCTTTTGATGTAGTAACCTTTCAGTGTTGTGTTAGTTTTGACAGTCTTTTTGTGAATTAAAAAAATATATATTTTGTCAGCCTTCATTTTGTAGCACCTATTATTTAATAAGCCTACACCTGATTTTGCAACTTGAACTTTTCCTCCTGTTACGACAGTGAGGCATGTTACTACCAATAACTACAATTCAGCGTTGGTCTTTTCAACCTTGGTCTTTTCAACCTTGGTCTTTTCAACCTTGGTCTTTTCAGCCTTTGTCTTTTCAGCCTTGGTCTTTTCAGCCTTGGTCTTTCTTCGATAAGTCCTGAAACGTGTGATATACTGAATAAGAACAGCCACCGTATACAGTATATCATGTGCCAAAATGAAATTTACAGTTCAGTAGATTAACATTCATCAACGTGGCGTGCTGGGCTTGTCATGTAGTCCTTCTGGCTGATTTCTCAGCTTCCTGCTACTAAGATGGAGAACGCTACCCATAACCACACTAACTCCACTTCTTCACAACCCTCCATATGGATCTAATTCCTCCCTCCCTCCCTCACTCCCTCCCACCCTCTTTATTTCTCTCTCCCTCTCTCTTTATTTCTTTATTTATTTTATCTCTCGTTCTCTCTTTATTTCTCCCTTTGTCTTTCAACTCTTTTTCCCCTTCTTACTCACCCTACCTCTAGTTCTCACTCTTTCCATCCATCCCTCTTTCTCTCTCTCTCTCTCTCTCGCTCCCTCCCTCTCTCCCCTCTCTTGACTCAATTTCTCTCCCTCTATCATTCTCTGACTCGGTTCACAGACAGACAGACAGACAACAAAGTTACAGATTCTCACATTCAAAGCCTTGAGGGCGTCTTGTAGACACTTGAATGAATGAAAGACAGTCTGATGCACAGTTTCAACAGTTTTATTCAAACATGTTAAGAATGTATAAGTTACTGAATTTGCCTTAATGATGATATGAGATTTGATGTGTTTTTCTACACTTGTGTATTTCGTCATGCTTTATAATATAGCCATGATCTTTCTAAATACATGTTCAATAAATAAATACTAAATCATGCATTTATAAACTGTTTGCCAGAATATTATGAATAGTTAATGGACCCATGATGTCAGTTTGTTCATTGCTAAACGTTCTGTTTTCTCACTCTGCTGATGCCAGAGAGAGGCTGATCCACATAACATGCAAACAGGAGAAACTGGGACGAGACTTAATGTGGAGGTGAATAAGCCACGTTTTTTGTTGTTGTGAAGACTCCTGTAAATGTGATCTTTAGCTTGTGGATAAAATGGTCACCTAACCCACAACCCCCAAGTTAGACCGTCATGGCATAAAACTATGACACATGGCTATGACACACTATGACACATGGCCCTATTGGTCTATTGTTGAATACATTGTACACTGGCTCCCTATTGGTATATTGTTGAATCCATTGTACACTGGTTCCCTATTGGTCTATTGTTGAATCCATTGTACACTGGCTCCCTATTGGTCTATTGTTGAATCCATTGTACACTGGCTCCCTGGAATGGACTGATGTCCATCCATGTTGCCTTGCGGGTAGTACGCAGCCTACAATGTAGCGTACAATAGCTTAGCAGTGTTCTGCCAATGAATAGGCCCTTGACAATGCATCGGGACGTAGCACCACTACCATGAGAAGTCCCTAACACTCGGTCTCCTCCCCCTCAGCCAGAGGTAATGGCTCCAGCATGCCACTCTTGTCTGCTCCACTGTGATTGTATGGATGATTTAGCACTTATGGTAATGGCAGTAGCAGAGCATATTTTAGGAACAACTTAGAGATAGCTTTTAGCAACACCACTGAGTCATTTCCTACTAGCCTCGTACACACACACACACTTAAACACACACGCACGCACGCACACACACACGCACACACACATGCACACACACACGTACAATGGAATAAAAGACTACATAAGAGTATGTACCATCATCTCTCCCAGTGATTCTGGAAAATCCATTTCCATATTTTGTCTCCTCTTGACTGTGTGGACGAATGCTGGCCTGTTTGATGTGTTCAGAGCTGCAGCACAGATGCCACAGTTTCAGCTATGTTGGACGTCATCTCACTGACGCTTCTCGGAAAACAGAAGAAACGCCGTGCAGTGCACCACCTCTAAAATTAGAGTGCGGCACATGAAGAAGAAAAAAAAACGGAAAGAAAGTAAGACTCACAAGTGACCACCGTCCCTCCCCGCATCTCTGTGTTTTAGCGTTCCGCCCTGCCTGGCACGAGGCCGGGGTAGAGATCTCCCATATCGACGGATGGAGCACTTCGCTGCATCAGAGGTGCACGGCACGCCACATACTTTCCAAACACAGCACCACCAGAAATCTGGAAGTCTGATTTTATAACCCTCATGGTTTTGGTTGACGGAGCTGCAGATACTTTTGGTGTGGTTCAAACACAGCTAAAATAATGGGCCTGCCACGCCAGTTAGAGCGAGGGTCCCGCTCTCCCTCTCTCAGTGGAATGCTCACCAGTGCTGTGGCCGTTCTGTTGTGTGTTTGTATGTCAAGCTAAAAGAAAGACGCACACCTTTAACTTATTTACCAGATGCTCAGGAAAAGGAAGAAAAAAAACAACCAGCTTCAACTTTGCAGAGTGGTTTTGCTCAAAGCCTGTGTAGCAGTGAATGAGAGCTGGTTTAACCAATAATATCTTACTTTTCTCTTGTTGGTTTTATTTAAACCATTTTACATGGGCATAACAGACACCTACACACACAGCCTTAGCTGACAGTGTGAAGTGCTCATTTAGTCTGTCCTAATGTAACAGGGGCTTCACTTTGTATTGTCATCAACAGCTTATGGCAAAGGGACTAGTCTGCTAGTCAGAGCTGTGTGATGAAGTGAGTCATAGCAAATCATTACAACCAAGACCTTTAACCTCGGTCCCGTAAGAAAGGAAGGAGAGGAGGCGGGGTTAGGGGGATGGGGGTTGTTTAAAAGTGGTCCCTAGAGGGAGGGTCTGATACTAACTGTGCCCTAAAGCCAGCCCCTGGGGGGTGAGAAACATTGGCTGACTCAGAGTACCAGAACCAAGTGCAATTGGATCAGGGAGTGGGGGGGGGGGGGGGGCATTCAGGAGCACGCCCCATGTGTCCCCCACCCTGGGAGCAGTGTTTCCACCCAACCCAATGAAAGGTTTATAGACTGCAGCTATAAAGGCAAACCACTAAATCTAACGCTGTTTTAACACAGGCGTTTTCTTCCAACCCCCACTCCCTCTCTCCTCCTATCCTTCTCTTCTGACCTAACAGTGTTGGCAGTGAGGGGGGGGGGGGGGGGGGTAAAGTTTTACTGTTGAATGTTTAGTTGATTTTCATCAAATGCTCATTAACTGTGCCAGTGAAGTGACTTCCTTCTGAAGTCCATTAAAATGGTACGCTGAGAGGGAGGCGGTGGGGGCAGAGAGGCAGGTAAGCAAGCAGAAAGGCAGGGAGGGAGGGAGGGAGGGAGGGAGGGAGGGAGGCAGGCAGGCAGGCAGGCAGGCAGGCAGGCAGGCAGGCAGGCAGGCAGGCAGGCAGGCAGGCAGGCAGGCAGGCAGGCGGGTGGTGCTACTGGCAGGGCTATAGGAGACCATGTGCTGAGCTGAGTTCTGTGGTTGGGGTCTACATTACAGAAATGGAAACCAGATGGGAAATCTGGGGGGAACGGATGCAAGGTAAAATAAAATAACACGTGTAAGCCAGGGGATTGAAACTGATGTGTGGACAAGGACTGCTCTGGCAAGAAATGACTGCCTGTTGCGTCACCCAGGTGGGTGTTGGGTAAGAGTAGGTATTAGGTCACCTTTCTATCTGTTGCACAACAAGTCAATAGACACAATGGCAAAATATCTGAAAAAGTCATTATCTTAGGACTTACAGACTTAAGGATAAGACATCTCCCCATTTCTACTGTCAACGGTTTGGAAATGTAACTGCTGTAGTATTAAATGATAGATGAGTACGTGAGTTGAAAGCATGTATTTGTTCAAATGTACAGTTTCTTCCCCGAAGAAAAAGCAAAAGTCTTTGTATAGCTGATTAAAAACACAACCATGTTGGGCTGCTCTCTGCAAACGAGTGCATGCATGTGTCTGAGTTTGAAACCAACATTCCATGGTTCCAATGTGCGCTCGTATAAAACAAATTATATTGAGAGATTCTTGAGACGACTTGTGTTCCGTTCCAAACCCTGTCTAATGCAAACACAGCAGAAAGAAAGTCTGTGAAACTCCACAAGCATTCCTCTCTCTCTTTCTCTCTCTGCCTCTCTCTTTCTCTCACTCTCTCGTTTATCTACCCCCAGCAGTGTGGCTACAGTATGTATTTCCGCTGTCTCTTTTCAAACCGTTCCAAGTCACTCCGTTTAGGGCTGAGGGACTGCGCTACTTCTCCGAGAACAATACAAGTATTAAGATATTCATCCTAACCTTCATGCCCGTGCTGTCTTGGACATACGATATGTTTGGTTCTTGCCATCGCATCCTGCCATTATCTGTCCCTATGAATAAAATATGAGCAATAATCCCCTGTTGTTTTGTCAATGACAGTGTTGTTTGTGTTAGTGTTCATTCATTTCCCAAACAGAACTATTCCGGCGAGGGTTTTCCCGTCGGTGCCAAAAACACAACAGAAGAAGAATAGGAGACCGAGATGACAAAGGAAGGTGGCCAAAAACACGTAGGGGTAGGATGTGTCTGAACATGTGCAATATGTAGCAGGTACACCGGTGTGTGCCTGTTTGTTTATCTTTATTAATTAAAGCAGCTGTCGACCTCATGTCTCGCCGAGGGCCTATTGGCGTCTCTGTCTCCTAGCTCGCTGTCGTGTCTCAAATCGCACAGTAAACAAACTCACAGCACAGACGCTCTTCAAATCCCTCGCACGCCGACAGACAACTCAGGTTGTTTGTTTTCTCTCTCTACTTCTCCACCCGCTCTCTCTCTCTCTCTCTCTCTCTCTCTCTCTCTTTCTCTTTTAAATGAACTATTCCCAGGGGTTCACTTTTACCTCAGCCTTCATTCCCAGGGATCTGTACAACGCCATGTAGCGGAGACAAACATCTCGCTGTGTTTTCCTTAGTCCTCCCCAGAGACCTTATAACATCTGTATAGATGTAACTACCCTGGACCCTGCTGTGATTCTATACCCCATTGCAGGCCATTACACCACACTTACACTGACCCTTTTCAAAACACACCACCATGCTCCAGCTATGTTTATCATAGTAGCTGTAGATGCTTCATCTAGGCAATTCAGTTTTAGAGAGTTAGCTTTTAACCTAGTCTTGTTTTGTTTTTTTGCAGCTAATTTATGTGGGAGGAGTTTGTAGCTCCGTTACCTTTTCCACCCCTTGACATCCTTAGTGTGATTTGAACGTTTTCAAACACACGTTGTGAAGTCAGCTGGACATGTTGGGGGACAATTAGAACAACCAAAGTGTTTTCTCGCGATAAATACACATGATTTATTTACAAACAAAGTGGTTATAATAGAAATAAATACAAAATAAAAATCTGAGCATTATACTTCATGTGGTATTGCACCCAATTCGAAATGTACATCAGATATACATTTTCAAAACCAGTAAAGGATTATTCCTCCAAGTAAAATATTTATTTTTCCCAACTTTAACTAGACATAAATATATTCATATATAGTTATTTGTACTTCTTCTCCCAAAATAGCTCTGTTTGTGTCTTTTCTTTCATTTAAATAAAACATTTTCATTGGGAAACCGGGTGTCCATACAGCCTCACACTCTACGTCCTTCTCAGTCTCCATCCCTTCATCCCCTCTCTCTCTCTCTCTCTCTCTCTGTATGTCTCACCGGCAGCCACACCCCTCCACCACCATGTCCTGGTAGTTTTTGAGGATGACCTTCTCATACTCGTCCAGATAGAGCAGTGATATGGGGCTGAGCTCTGTGGGCACGCAGCACGCCCGGGGGATGTTGGAGTTCACAGAGTTGACCAGCGTCTGAACGATGGCGTGGTTGGTGGAGTTGAGGTGGTCAGCCAATGGGAAGGGACATACCCCGTGGCAGTAGAAGGCATGGTAGCCAGGGGGCGCCACTATCCACTCGTTCCAGCCCACTTCGCTGAAGTCCACGTCGAGTTCGTGTCTGTGGCAGTTGGCCTTGTGTTGATGCTTCCTCCTCTGTTTCCTGTGGCCTGCTGCCTGTCTCTTGTCCCTGTGCAGCACCGCGTTCCCCCGCCCGTCATGACTGTAGGTCACCAGCAGGGGTCGAGCCTGGGGCCATGAGTCCTGGTCCTCGTGGAGGGAACGGCTCACCCTGACATGCCTGCTCTGTCTCTGGGCCTCCTCGCCCCCCTGGGTGTCTGGGTGGAACACCTCCACCATGAATCCGTGGTTGTGGCTCCCCCCGGAGGACCACTGGGACACGGCGGGGCTGACGTCGAAGCTTTCCCAGCGGCTCAGAGAATCCTGCACCAGCCGAGTGTCCAGGAGGCGCGTCAGGGGTTCACCACGGGGAGACGCAGGGGCTCCAAACACCTCGTACACGTTGATACGATGGATGCCACCAACATTGGTACTGGTATTGGTACTGGAGCGGTTACTGCTGTTGTGACTGGTGTTACTGGTGGGAGCTGCTGTGGCCCCCAGGACCTGGTCCCTGTAGACCCGGAGCTCTGCAGAGGTGATTAGCTCTTCTCCAGGGATGGAGGTGAGATTGAAGAAGAACTGCTGGGTGGTCCTGCCCTTAAGACTTGCCAGAGCCTCCATGGATTCTATAATCGAGAAGGAGAAGGAGAGAGTAAGGGTCAGTGGATGATGTTGACATAGAAATTCATGTCTTTTTTTAACTATAAAGGTTGTAGAGTCACTCCATGACGGACCAAGATTTATTGTCTTAACAAACGGGTTGTCTTTCCATAAAACTAAAACACACACACGCGCGCGCATGCACGCACACACACACACACACGCACACAAGAAAACGACTGGCCGTGTGTATGACGACAAGAGCATCATACACACACACTCACTAACTCCAAGAGTATGAGTCAATGTAAAGGGAACAGGTTACAATTATGACCATCCAGCTGCAACATTGCCAGGTTCATACATTTCACCAGAGTAAATGTCATGACATCAAGGCAGTGGCGTTCCCATTTATTGATAAGATCTAGCAGGGAACAGTGATAGCCTCTAACCATTATGCATGCAAGGCCACTAAATACCATAGAGAATGTTCTGCCCTTTACGATTTGTTTGCTACATGATGGAGTCCTGTTTTTATTGGATGTGTGGATAAAGCCCACCATGGAATCATCAAAGCTAGATTATTATGACATAATGAAAGGCCATAGGGAAGTATATCTCATTTATCTTAGGGTGTGTTCATACATTTAACCTGGAGTGCCAGGTAAATTCAGAGCGTTGTCAGATTGTCCATTCTTAAATTCAGAGCGTTTTGTTTTCTGGGGCGTTCAGAGCGCCTACTGGATGCTCTGGCCGAGGGTTGATCCGAGCGTTCTGACCTCACAACGGCAGTCATGCACCCAAACTAACTGGCTAACTTTGGCTAGCTTGCTAGCTACTTCCAGACACATAATGAGAGAACACCCAACTCTGAGCATTTTACTCACCCTAGCAGAGCTGGTTAGGCTGCAACTATTTAATTGCGGTTTTTTTCCCGACCGTTTACTGACACCGGCCATATTCAAGGGGTGTTGAGCGTTCGTAAATTTGCCAGTTATTCTGCGCTCTGGCACACTCAGACGAGAGTGCTCTGAAATCGTAGATAGTAGAGTAGATAGTATAGTAGATAGTAGAGTAGATAGCCCGAGTGAATTTACAAACGCACCCATAATGTTTTCCACACTTTTTTTTGGAGCAATCTATAGCAAAACGTGTTATTACTCTGGGCATATTTGGCTTGATTGATAATTACATTTAGTGATGTCAGATACATGACAATGTCAACACTTTTATTTTTTTGATTGTAGTCAAACGTTGAACATTTACCTTTATGTGTTTTACAGATGGTACAAAGACAAGATTGTTATCTGTTTGGAGTGGTAAAATAAACACCAACTTTGAACTCAGGGCTTTTTCAAAGGAGGCATGTAGGAAATTCCACCCTCTCATCCTAAATCTCCCTCCAGAAGCACAAAGACCTCAAATAGGCCTATCACTCCTTATTGATGTGGGAAAACCCCTCCTGTCTACTTCTCTCTTCAAATCCCTCTCTCCTTCTCTCTTTTGGCCCACTCACTCCCAAATGCCTCGTTCCCCTCTTTCTCCTCAGCCCCAAATCTCCATCTCCCCTTCTATCTCTCTCTTCAACCCAAATCCCCTCTCTCTCTCTCTTTAGCCCCAAATCTCTCTTTTTATTCTGCCTCCTCCTCTCCATCTCTCTCTCTCTCCTCTCTCTCTCTCTCCTCTCTCTCTCTCTCTCTCTCTCTCTCTCTCTATCCCTCCCTCTCTCTCTCTCTCTCCCGCCCTCTCTCTCTCTCTCTCCCTCCCTCCCTCTCTCTCTCTCTCTCTCTTTCCATCTCCCTCTCTCTCTCTCTCTCTCTCTTTCACTCCATCTCTCTCTCTCTCTCTATCTCTCTCTCTCTCCCGCTCTCTCTCTCTCTCTCCATCTCTCTCTCTCTCTCCATCTCTCTCTCCCTCTCTCTCTCTCTCTCTCTCTCTCTCTCTCACCATCTCTCTCTCTCTTTCTGTCTCTCTCTCCATCTCTCTCTCTCTCTCTCTCTCCAGATCCCTGCTGTGTGAGTGAAGGGGGTGCTGCGCTGCGTGTGAACAACATGTCAGGGCTTGTCTAAGAGTTGTGAACCACAGATATGAGTGTATCAACATTCCTAATTTGTTTTTCCGCTGTGTGCCAAAAACAAAAGATAATGGCTAATGTTAGGTCATTCATCTCTGCCTGTCTCTGGCAGCCGGTGCCTGTGTTAGGCCTGGAAATATTATTTTTGGCAAAGAAAAATTGTTCTTTTTGAAAACCAATATCACAAAAAAATGAATAATCCTTCTGAAATGAACATCAAGGAAGAGATGTGGTGCATCGATAGGCCTTCAGGATTTTAAGTTTTGTTTTACATGTGTAGCTACACGTCTATGACACGTATAGGGCCTCCACTCTTCCCACTTACACCATGGGAACAATTGAAATATCCAGAACCATGCTACGCTGGAGCACAGGATAAAAGGACAGGAGGAGGCAAGGAGGATAAACAACTAAACATGGCTGAAAAGTATTCCAAGGTGCGGAGTGCGGAGTCGAGCTGCAGTTTACAGTAGTGGAGTGAGTGGTCTCAGTACCAGTCACCAGCCGGTGTGGTGTTTTAGTGTGTCTGTGGTGTTTGTAGTGTGTCTGTGATGTCCATATTGTGTCAGTGGTGTTTGTAGGGTGTCCGTGGTGTTTGTAGGGTGTCCGTGGTGTTTGTAGTGTGTCCGTGGTGTTTGTAGTGTGTCAGTGATGTTTGTAGTGTGTCAGTGGTGTTTCTAGGGTGCCAGTGCTGTTTGTGGTGTGTCAGGGGTGTTTGCAGGGTGTCAGTGGCGTTTGTAGTGTATCAGTGGTGTTTGTAGTTTGTCAGTGTGTCCACTGGGTGTCATCCCTACCAGGCATCAGGGGAGGAGAACACCACCTATCCTGACTCAACCACTCCAACGAGTCATTCACTTTGTGGAAACTTCCCATGCAGTCAAACACTCGGGAGTCTGTGTAAAAGGCCATCCACGAATGCATTGGGCATGTACTGTACACTACTGGAGCTAGCGCAAACTCAATTATAGGCCATATGCATTCTCAAGACAGATTTTTTTTCATTTTTAAATTAATTTAATCTTGATTCAACTAGGCAAGAACAAATTCTTATTTACAATGACGGCCAATGACGGCCAAATTGGCCCTACGCTGGGCCAATTGTGTGCCGCCCTATGGCACTCCCAATCACGGCCGGTTGCGATACAGCCCAGGATCGAACCAGGGTCTGTAGTGACGCCTCTAGCACTGAGATGCAGTGCCTTAGACCACTACACTCGGGAGCCCCAAATAGACAGTACAGATGCATGAGGGGCGATGGTCTTCAAGCAATGAGAGGTTAAGGTTTATATGTTTGTTTATTGTTTTGGTCTGTTGTGTTGCAGCAGTGTAAATGAAATGCCCAGACTAGAAGGTTAGACATACTCTGAACACATGCACACATCTCTACCCACTGTTACTATATTTTTGCATTTAGACCAATTGGCCCTTACTGAAACAATCATCTAGTTGGCATGCGTTTCTGAGGTATATAAATGTATGGTTTTATTGTGAAATATCGCAGTCAGCGACGCATATGTAGCTATATAATAAGTATGTAATTATGGGGTTCTATTATTAGAAGGTGCATAATTACGCACGAAGAGCGATTGGAAAAGAATAACGTGCACCCCCCAAAACCAGAATGACTAAGTGACTGACTTTTCAGTTCTGTCTAAAAATGAGACGGAGCTCAGTCTGCCGCAGTGGCCTCTATCATAATGCGTGTGTAGACAGTGTAGTGTCATGTGTTATTGAAGTAGCAGCAGGGCGATGACTATCACCTACGCACACGCACACCGCCCTTACTTTATCCCTCTGCTGAGTTGCGTGTCTGGAAAAACAGTTTTCAGGGCCCATGCAAACACCATAAATTATTAAGAAACAAATGACCCTCGTGATACCGCCAACCTTGATGTTGTGAAGCCTGTTATAGCACAGTCAATGGAATGTTCCGGGTAACGGGTTGCATTAACTCATATTTGAGAGATGACTTTTCACTTCAACGTTACACGTCAACCACTTCTCTGTCGAACCCTGACAATGAGTTTATCTCGTTAGATTGTTAAATTACACTTGTTACTATAATATGATCTACTTATAACGGGGATGTGTCCCTGACGCGTGTCACTCTGTTAGGATATGAGTGGGCCTGTCATAAAAAGTGTAATGGCTCTGAAAATCCTCCTCACACCACTGAGTCATGTTTAAATACAGGGCTGACATGTCTGAGGGAGCAGAGGTGCTCTACGTCGCCAGGTGAAATATGCCACTAATACGTACCTTCGTGGTGAAAGCTTCTAATCGTGTTGGCCTTGCTGGCGGCTCTCTCTGCGTGTCTCCCCATGCTCCGGGGCCGTTTAGTGCTGTGGTCTCCGTTCACCGAGTGCATACGGTACAGGTCCACCATGTACTGGGGCACCACAGCCTGCCTGCTCGGGTTCGGCCTCCGTTTAAGTCCGAACATATTGAGGAGCCGCAGCTCGAACTCGTTAAGAAAGTTCTCCGACTGCTCTGGGCTCTGCTTCCCGGACTCGCTGTACTTCCTCCGGCCGACCTCGGGGATAAGTCCCGCAGCGCCTCCTAGCAACACCTGAGCCAGCAGCAGTACCATGAGAGAACGAAACACGGCGACCATGGTCAGTCAGTCCCTGTGAGGAGAGGAGAGCAGCTTCTGTCAATACACAGACATCGGCGGATCACTGTAAAATTACCCCAGATCAGCTGCGGATACGGTGTTTCTTCTTCCACACAATGGGAATTATTATTCAAGGGAAATCAGGTTAAAAGTAATGACACGTCACTTTGAAGTAAAAAGCAGAATGGTTGGGAATAACATCCCTGCGGACTATGCTAAGGGAAATGGGAGATTGCTATTTTAACACATATAGGGGCTAAACTAAACCCCCAGCATATCAAGGTGAAGAAGGTATGAAAGAGAATTGTCTAACAAAAAAAAGGGGGAAGGTACAGGAAAGGAGAAAATCAAAGAAAACTGGAAGAAGAACAGAGAGAAGATGACAGACAAAAAGTCTGCAATTACAGAAAAGATGAGAGGACGTGTTTGGTGGAGGTGTATAAAAAAATACAACATAGCCCTAAGAACACACAACGTGTGAAAGAATGTAATCATCAAAACGTTTCTAATAGAGACAATCGTCGCAGCAGTCAGACAGCGCTACGAGAGTCATTTGGTGAGGCTTTGACTGCAGTGTAGAGTTACTTCAAGGAGTTCGCAGGTGTGAGATCTGACGTGCGTATGCTGGCCAGGCGTACTCCGCCGCGCAGACAAAGACGTCAAAAACACCTAGGTCTAAATCAAAAAGTACACGACCTTAGAATACTACCACAAGATATTCATTTTACTGTGTATGTTTTGGAATTTGTGTGAACTTTCACCCCAAAATACAGGCTTACAAAAAAAATATATATATAAACATCTTATGTGACAGCAGTTCATTTGAACTAAGTGTGTTTTCTTGAATATAATTGGGAAATCACGAGACGGAAATTAGATCCAGAATACTCAGTGAATATATGTAGCCTAGTCCATGAGCGCTGTGCAACTTTCCCCTAAATATGAAAGTTGTCATTGACTTCAATAATGAGTACCTGTAACATTTTTTTTACCTGATAAGGAAGCGCTGTGTCCAGTCGTCCTTCCAGCTTTGGGCTCCAATAAATTCCACATTAATTCGTGTTTATTCCACGCTTTCCTTCTGTGGACGAAATACAGTCCGTCCACTGCTCCGATCGCCTCCTCTTTTGCACATATCTCCGCAGCTGGGAATCTGGAGACTTCTTGGTCAATAGAATAAAATAAAATAAATGCCTACGTTCTATCTAAGCGGACTTGTGTAGGCAGAACCGATCGAAGTAAGTATAAAGAAGCGCCATTAAACATCTTCAAATGCTAACTTTAGTAGGATCAAGTTTAACAGAGAGCGGGTGTGGAAGATTAAACTGTACTCTGTCCGTCGCTCCTTGTACTCTGTGTCTGTGGGTTGGGGAGCGTCACCTCTCTCTCCTGTGCGCGGCACACTGTAGCAGTCCAATTGATTGTTGCCTTTCCTTCCCCGGACGAGGCTTTTTGTCGTCCAGTGATGTCACCAACGCAGGGCTGTCATTCATGTCGATTCCAACCACCTCCTGTGCCTTTTCAACCAGTCACCAACAGTAGCCTGCTCAAACTCGCGCTATGGGCCTTTATATCTTTTGGCTTTTACAAAATGACTCAGATATGAGACTTTCTTTGACAATAGACTTTTATTCGTTTGTGTGATATAACATTGTTTCTTTTGAAAGCATCAACATAAATAACTTGAGGTTTTCTTATCTATTTTTGTAAAATACTCATTGTTCTGCATTGTTCTCGTGTTCTTTCTCAATTTATGCAAAGCCAGACAACCTTTTTACAAGTATTTCATTGTTTATCATTAAAAAGTTTGTTTAAAAATTGTAATAAGGTGTAACAGTTTCAAAACTAATTAGAGCAATTGCGCCATGTGGATGGACTATATTAATACAAATGCGTTATGCACACACACACACACACACACACACACACACACACACACACACACACACACACACACACACACACACACACACACACACACACACACACGTTTGTTTCACTATCTTTGTGGGGACCAAACAATTGATTTCTATTCAAAATCCTATTTTCCCTACCCCTTAAGCGAACCCTAACCTTAACCACAACCTCCTAACCCTAACCACTAACCCTAAATAGCCTTTTTCCGTGTGGCAACCAACAAAATGTCCACCACGAATTTTCTGTGTCTTACTATCCTTGTGAGGACAGCCAAGGATAGTAAAAGCACACACACACACACACGCACACACACACACACACACACACACACACACACACACACACACACACACACACACACACACACACACACACACACACACACACACACACACACACACACACACAAGTTGGCCCAGTACTACCCAAGGGCAACTATTGTTCAAACTGCCCGTATATGCCTACTGTACTCAATTATAAAAATACAGCGTGTATCTTAGATACCTATGGGTGATTGATCAAGATGTGTTAATTCCTGGATTAAGCATTTTTTACTATTGGATAAAAATAAATTGACAATGAGCTGGCAAATGTGTTGTCTTTGGTAGATTAGGGGGATTAGGGGATGTAGTGACTGTCCTATCCTACCCTCTCAGCGCTGACCTCTGAACTTCACCCCTAACTGGTATCCCTCCTGTCCTATCCTTTGTCCTGGGAAAAGGGACAAGACAAATATTGACAAAGTCCATAGTCTTCTCCAGGCTGGACCCAGTCGGTTTGAAAAGATGAATTGATTGCCTGAGAAAACAAACTGTAGCTGTGTTTGAGTCTAGTCCAGTCAAGCCCAGGTTGAACATCGAAACACTGTGTTTATTGATTCTTTTCACTACTTCATTTCTAAGTAGTTGTTTCTCTCATCAGGTGTTCGAAGATGCTCCTCCATTTCTCAGAGAGTGGATATTGTCAGTTACCAGCCCCCAGCAGTATAGTACAGCTAGGGGGAAGAGAAGCTGGGGTCCTTTGTTGATAGGTGTTGTTGGCTATATACAAGCCTATAGGCTTTACTCAACAACTCTGATGTTAGAGACATCTCCATGTGAAAACCCCTCATTGACTACAGCTAGTTATTTCCATTTGGTTAATGATGGTAGGGCAGAAGGTTGTGTTGTGACCAAAGCAACGGGCCTGTTTTGTTTGCTGAGATGGCAAAAGATTAAACCCAATTGAGATCAGAAGATATCTTTGTCTGCTTCTAGGACAATAACATTTTATAAGGGATAATCCGCCTGAATCATCTACAGTTGAAGTCGGAAGTTTACATACACCTGAGCCAAATACATTTCAACTCAGTTTTTCACCATTCCTGCCATTTAATCTTAGTAAAAATTCCCCGTCTTAGGTCAATTAGGATCACCACTTTATTTTAAGAATGTGAAATGTCAGAGTAATGGTAGAGAGAATGATTTATTTCAGCTTTTATTACTTTCATCACATTCCCAGTGGGTCTGAAGTTTACATACACTCAATTAGTATTTGGTAGCATTGCCTTTAAATTGTTTAACTTGGGTCAAACGTTTCAGGTAGCCTTCCACAAGCTTCCCACAATAAGTTGGCTGAATTTTGGCCCATTCCTCCTGACAGAGCTGGTGTAACTGAGTCATGTTTGTTGGCCTCCTTGCTCTCACATGCTTTTCCAGTTCTGCCCACAAATGTTCTAAAGGATTGAGGTCAGGGCTTTGTGATGGCCACTCCAACACCTTGACTTTGTTGTCCTTAAGCCATTTTGCCACAACTTTGGAAGTATGCTTGGGGTCATTGTTCAATTGGAAGACCCATTTGCGACCAAGCTTTAACTTCCTGACTGATGTCTTGAGATTTTACTTCAATATATCCCCATAATTTTCCATGATGCCATCTATTTTGTGAAGTGCACCAGTCCCTCCCACAGCAAAGCACCCCACAACAGGATGCTGCCACCCCCGTGCTTCACGGTTGGGATGGTATTCTTCGGCTTGCAAGCCTCCCCTTTGTCCTCCAAACATAATGATGGTCATCATGGCCAAACAGTTCTATTTTTGTATCATCAGACCAGAGGACATTTCTCCAATAAATACAATCTTTGTCCCAGTGTGCAGTTGCATTTGCAAACCGTAGTCTGGCTTTTTTATGGTTGTTTTGAAGCAGTGGTTTCTTCCTTGCTGAGTGGCCTTTCAATTTATGTCGATATAGGACTTGTTTTGATGTACTGCCAAATTCTCTTAAATGACGTTGGAGGCGGCTTATGGTAGATAAATTAACATTCAATTCTCTGGCAACAGCTCTGTTGGACATTCCTGCAGTCAGCATGCCAATTGCACACTCCATCAAAACCTGAGATATATGTGGCATTGTGTTGCGTGACAAAACTGTACCTTTTAGATTGGCCTTTTATGATCATGCTGTTTAATCAGCTTCTTGACATGCCACACCTGTCAGGTGGATGGATTATCTTGTTAAAGAAGAAATGCTCACTAACAGGGATGTAAACAAATTTGTGCACACCATTTGAGAGAAAGACGTTTTTAGTGAATAGGGAAAATGTATTTAAGCTCATGGAAAATGAGACCAACACTTTACATGTTGCGTTTATATTTTTTGTTCTGTATACACACATACATTAATTAATTAATTCATTCATTCACTCACAGAAACACACAACCTGGATGTCATAACACACCTAATGATATAATTGATCTAAAACAAACAAAATTGTCTACATTGTTTTGTTTCCCTGAGTGCCACAGTTGGGTCCCTAGTGTTGCCAAAACAGCACTTTGTGGTGCTCTAAACTGCCAGGCAAAAGTTGTTAGTATTCCGATGCTTTGGATCAGGGATGGG
Source organism: Oncorhynchus kisutch (assembly GCF_002021735.2). Taxonomy (NCBI): domain Eukaryota; kingdom Metazoa; phylum Chordata; class Actinopteri; order Salmoniformes; family Salmonidae; genus Oncorhynchus; species Oncorhynchus kisutch. The sequence continues at coordinate 38,436,177 of NC_034185.2, forward strand.
CAACTTTGATAGCGGGGGGGGGGGGGGGCACAAAACATCTAGAGAAAATGTTGCAGTTTTAAAGCAAGTTTGCTGCAATTCTACACATTTTGCCATGGGGTGGGGAGAAGATTTTACAATTTTATATCTCAATTCATGCGATTCCACTCATTTTGCCATGGGACAGAGAGAAATGTTAGCAGTGTTTAATATGATATCTGGGTGAGACGGACTAACAAAATCAATGGGGGCCACCCGGCCGGTAATTCGACCATTATATCAAGTTTAGATAGCTGGCCTCTAAGCTAATTTAGCAATCCAAAAAATTTCGCTGACATAGGCTGACTATCAGTGACAGACATAACAAATGTTTCAAAATTGCACCTTGTGTATTCTACTATTCTAACTTGCAACAGTAAGTTGAGACCCTGACTGAGTTTTCCGAGGGCCATCGAAGGGGGGCCGCGGGCCGCATGCCACCAGTTGCCCATCCCTGCTTTAGATGGAAGGATAAGGTAGTCTCTCACACAGCGACCTATGACTATATCTTTAATTGCCCAATGAGAGGATTAGAAGGGGAGAAAGAGAGGATTTATCTGATCCCTGCTTTCTGTGTGTGTGCCTGTGTTTGTGTGTGTGTCTGCGTGTTTGTGTTGGCACAGCTTGTGACAGGTAGAGAGGAATGTGTCCATCACCCCAGCAGGGTCCCCTGAGGGATGTGATCCATGCTGTCCCCTCCTCTCAGTCCAGCAGACCACATATCAGTGACCTTCATTCACTGATATCATTATCTGTGGAGAAAGTAGTCTTCTACTGGGGTTATCAAGAATAAGTAGATGATCCAATTATTTTGTTGATTGAAAAGAACAGCTGTCAGTAAACTCTGGTTGGGAGAGAACATATCAACATGCTTAAAAGATCGACCCACTGGTGATCATGCCCAGAGGTTAACCAGTTACAGACCCTGGTTATGAAACACTAGCCGAATTCAAGAATAGGGGTTTTGAAGTCATAAATGTATATTATGACCCCACGGTAGCATACCACCCTGCATCCCACTGCTGGCTTACCCTTAAAGCTAAACAGGGCTGGTCCTGGTCAGTCCCTGGATGGGAGACCAGATGCTGCTGGAAGTGGAGTTGGAGGGCCAGTAGGAGCCACTCTTTCCCCTGGTGTAAAAAAATATCCCAATGCCCCAGGGCAGTGGTTGGGGACATTTGTATTTGCAGCTACACTTCCTGGGGTCCAGCAAAATTAAGGCAGTTTATACAATTTTTTTAAATTACAGTACATTCACTCACAGACTGTGTGCCCTCAAGCCCCAACTCCACCACTACCACATATAAACAGTCCAAAATCCATGTGTACTTGTGTGTATAGTGCCTATGCTATCGTGTGTATGCATGTGTCTGTGCCAAAGTTTGTTTTGCTTCACAGTCCCCGCTGTTCAATAAGGTGTTTTTTAAATCTAATTTTACTACTTGCATGAGTTACTTGATGTGGAATAGAGTTCCATGTAGTCATGGCTCTATTTAGTACTGTGCACCTCCCATAGTCTGTTCTGGACTTGGGGACTGTGAAGAGGCCTCTTGTGGCATGTCTTGTGGGGTATGCATTGGTGTCCGAGCTGTGTGACAGTAGTTTAGACAGACAGCTCGGTGCATTCAACATGTCAATACCTCTCATAAATAAAAGTAGAGATGAAGTCAATCTCTCCTCCACTTTCAGCCAGGAGAGATTGACATTCATATTATTAATATTAGCTCTCTGTGTACATCCAAGGGCCAGAAGTGCTGCCCTGTTCTGGACCAATTGCAATTTTTTCATTTTTTGTGGCACCTGACCACACGACTGAACAGTAGTCCAGGTGCGACAGAACTAGGGCCTGTAGGACCTGCCTTGTTGACAGTGCTGTTAAGAAGGTAAAGCAGCGCTTTATCATGAACAGACTTCTCCCATCTTAGCTACTACTGCAACAATATCTTTTGACCATGACAGTTTACAATACAGGATAACTCCAAGCAGTTTAGTCACCTCAACGTGCTCAAATTCCACATTATTTGTTACAATATTTAGTTGAGGTTTAGGGGTTATTGAATGATTTGTCCCAAATACAATGCTTTTAGTTGTAGAAATATTTAGGACTAACTTATTTCTTACCACCCACTCTGAAACTAACTGCAGCTCTTCGTTATGTGTTGCAGTCATTTCAGTCGCTGTAGTAGGTGACATGTATAGTGTTGAGTCATCCTCATACATAGACACTCTGGCTTTCCTCAAAGCCAGTGGCAATTCATTAGTAAAGATTGAAAAAAAAGTTATGGCCGTGGGGAATTCCTGATTCTACCTGGATTATGTTGGAGAGGCTTCCATTAAAGAACACCCTCTGTGTTCTGTTAGACAGGTAGCTCTTTATCCACAATAAAGCAGGGGGTGTAAAGCCATAACACATACGTTTTGCCAGCAGCAGACTATGATCGATAATGCCGAAGATCACACTGAAGTCTAAAAAAACAGCCCCCACAATATTTTTATCATCAATTTCTCTCAGCCAATCATCAGTCATTTGTGTAAGTGCTGTGCTTGTTGAATGTCCTTCTCTATAAGCGTGCTGAATGTCTGTTGTCAATTTGTTTACTTTAAAATAACATTGTATCTGGTCGAAAACAATGTTTTCCAAAAGTCTACTAAGGGTTGGTAACAGGCTGATTGGTCAGCTATTTGAGCCAGTAAAGGGGGCTTTATTATTCTTAGGTAGAGGAATGACTTTTGCTTCCAGCCAAGCCCGAGAGCTTGAAAATGTGTCAAATAGGAGTGGCAATATCATCCACTATTATCCTCAGTGGCTTGTCATTGTTGATAGATCCAATCCTTTTTTCACCTCTTCTTAACTAACTTCACGCAATTTAAAATGACAATGCTTGTCATTCACAATTTGGCAAGATATACTTGAATGTGTAGTGTCAGCATTTGTTGCTGGCATGTCATGCCTAAGTTTGCTAATCTTGCCAATGAAAAAAATTATTAAAGTAGTTGGCAATATCAGTTGGTTTTGTGATGAATGAGCCCTCTGTTTCAATGAATGATGGAGCTGAGTTCGCCTTTTTCCCCAGAATTTAATTTAAGGTGCTCCAAAGCTTTTTACTATCATTCTTTATTTAATTTATCTTGGTTTCATAGTGTAGTTTATTCTTTTTTAAAATTCAGTTAAGTCACATGATTTCTCAATTTGCAATAAGTTTGCCAGTCGGTTGTGCAGCCAGACTTATTTGCCATTCCTTTTGCCTCATCCCTCTCAACCATAACATTTTTCAAATCAAATCAAATCAAATCAAATCAAATTTATTTATATAGCCCTTCGTACATCAGCTGATATCTCAAAGTGCTGTACAGAAACCCAGCCTAAAACCCCAAACAGCAAGCAATGCAGGTGGAGAAGCACGGTGGCTAGGAAAAACTCCCTAGAAAGGCCAATACCTAGGAAGAAACCTAGAGAGGAACCAGGCTATGTGGGGTGGCCAGTCCTCTTCTGGCTGTGCCGGGTGGAGATTATAACAGAACATGGTCAAGATGTTCAATGTTCATAAATGACCAGCATGGTCGAATAATAATAAGGCAGAACAGTTGAAACTAGAGCAGCAGCACAGTCAGGTGGAAGTTGAAACTGGAGCAGCAGCATGGCCAGGTAGACTGGGGACAGCAAGGAGTCATCATGTCAGGTAGTCCTGGGGCATGGTCCTAGGGCTCAGGTCAGTTGAAACTGGAACAGCAGCATGGCCAGGTGGACTGGGGACAGCAAGGAGTCATCATGTCAGGTAGTCCTGGGGCATGGTCCTAGGGCTCAGGTCCTCCGAGAGAGAGAAAGAAAGAGAGAAGGAGAGAATTAGAGAACGCACACTTAGATTCACACAGGACACCGAATAGGACAGGAGAAGTACTCCAGATATAACAAACTGACCCCAGCCCCCCGACACATAAACTACTGCAGCATAAATACTGGAGGCTGAGACAGGAGGGGTCAGGAGACACTGTGGCCCCATCCGAGGACACCCCCGGACAGGGCCAAACAGGAAGGATATAACCCCACCCACTTTGCCAAAGCACAGCCCCCACACCACTAGAGGGATATCTTCAACCACCAACCAATTCCTCATCCATCCACGGTGATTTAACAGTTTGTATGGTCATTTTCTTCATGGGTGCATGCTTATTAGCAACAGGAATAAGCAATTTCATAAATGTGTCAAGTGCAGTGTCTGGTTGCTCCTCAATACACACCACGGACCAACAGATACAGTGCCTTGCAAAAGTATTCATCCCCCTTGGTGTTTTTTCTATTTTTCTGCATTACAACCTGTAATTTAAATGGATTTTTATTTGGATTTCATGTAATGGACATACACAAAATAGTCCACATTGGTGAAGTGAAATGAAAAAAATCGCTTGTTCCCAAAAAAAATGAAAAAATAAAAAACGGAAAAGTGTTGCGTGTATATGTACTCACCCCTTTGCTATGAAGCCCCTTAATAAGATCTGGTGTAACCAATTACCTTCAGAAGTCACATCATTCGTTAAATAAAGTCCACGTGTGTGCAATCTACGTGTCACATGATCTCAGTATATGTACACCTGTTCTGAAAGGCCCCAGAGTCTGCAACACCACAAAGCAAGGGGCACCACCAAGAAAGCGGCACCATGAAGACCAAGGAGCTCTTTAAACAGGTCAGGGACAAAGTTGTGGAGAAGTACAGATCAGGGTTGGGTTATAAAAAATAGCAGAAACTTTGAACATCCCACGGCGCACCATTAAATCCAATATTAAAAATTGGAAAGAATATGGCACCACAACAAACCTTCCAAGAGAGGGCCGTCCACCAATACTCATGGACCAGGCAAGGAGGGCATTAATCAGAGAGGCAACAAAGAGACCAAAGTTAACCCTGACGGAGCTGCAAAGCTCCACAGCGGAGATTGGAGTATCCGTCCATAGGACCACTTTAAGCCGAACACTCCACAGAGCTGGGCTTTATGGAAGAGTGGCCAGAAAAAAATAAGCAAACACGTTTGGTGTTCACCATAAGGCATATGGGAGACTCCCCAAACATATGGAAGAAGGTACTCTGGTCAGATTAGACTAAAATGTTGCTTTTTTGCCATCGAGGAAAACGCTATGTCTGGCTCAAACCTAACACCTCGCATCACCCCAAGAACATCATCCCCACAGTGAAGCATGGTGGTGGCAGCATCATGCTGTGGAGATGTTTTTCATCAGCAGGGACTGGGAAACTGGTCAGAATTGAAGGAATGATGGATGGCGCTAAATACAGGGAAATTCTTGAGGGAAACCTGTTTCAGACATCCAGAGATTTGAGACCGGGATGGAGATTCACCTTCCAGCAGGACAATGACCCTAATTATACTGCTAAAGCAACACTGGGTGGTTTAAGGGGAAACATTTACATTTCTTGGAATGGCCTAGTCAAAGCCCAGACCTCAATCCAATTGAGAATCTGTGTTGTGACTTAAAGATTGCTGTACACCAGCGTACCCCAAGAGACTTGCAGCTGTAATTTCTGCAAGTCTGAATAGTTATGCATGCTCAAGTTGTTCTGTGTCTGTTATTTCTTGTTTGTTTCGCACAAAAAAAAAACATTTTGCATCTTCAAAGTGGTAGGCATGTTGTGTAAATCAAATTATACAAAAACCCCCAAAATAAATTTGAATTCCAGGTTGTAAAAGGCAACAAAATAGGAAAAATGCCAAGGGGGTGAATACTTTCGCCACCCACTGTATTCTTTACATCAAAAACATAGGAATCACTACAAAACGTATTGTATTTTATGACCTCTTTTACTCTACATTACGCCCAGCCTTTGGAACTTTGGTTTTCCTAGATATGGCTGGTATATTGTGATCGCTACATCCGATGGATCTGGATACTGCTTTCAAGCACACTCTGCAGCATTAGTAAAGACGTGATCAATACATGATGATGATTTCATTCCTGTGCTGTTTTTAACTACCCTGGTAGGCTGACTGATAACCTGAAACAGGTTGCAGGCACTGGTTACAGCTTGAAGCTTTTTCTTGAGTGGGCAGCTTGATGAAAGCCAGCCAATATTGAAATCGCCCAGAAAATATACTTCTCTGTTGATATCACATACATTATCAAGCATTTCACACATGTTATCTAGATAATGACTGTTAGTCCTTGGTGGTCTATAGCAGCTTCCCACCAGAATGGGCTTGGCATTGTAATTTCTATGTCTTCTATAAATGTTCTAACCGTGTATGGCTACCACTGTATCGTCAAAGGTATTATCTAAGTGAGTTTCAGAGATAGTCAGAATATGAATGTCATCTGTTACTAGCAAATTATTGATTTCATGAACCTCGTTTCTTAAGCTACATACATCAACGTGGGCTATTTTGAGCCCTTTTCTTCTGGGATGCTTACTTGCTTTCGTTGCTTTACTTGGGAAGCTAAGCAGCAGTAGATGTGCTCATGTTTTTTTGTGTTAGTGCAGGGTGAGCCGCTCACAGTGGACTTCCTCCTAGGGCACACCAGCTTAGTGCTAACACTATAAATCTGTATCATAGGCACATGATTACTGCATACAATTCACCTGGACATTGCCCTGTGTAGGATGACGTCTTTCGGATGGGACGTTAAACGTGTGTCCTGACTCTCTGTGGTCATTAAAGATCCCATGGCACTTATTGTAAGAGTAGGGGTGTTAACCCTGGTGTCCTGGCTAAATTCCCAATCTGGCCCTCATACTATCATGGCCACTTAATCATCCCCAGCTTCCAATTGGCTCATTCATCCCCCCTCCTCTTCCTGTAACTATTCCCCAGGTTGCTGTTGTAAATGAGAATGTGTTCTCAGTCAACTTACCTGGTAAAAAAAAAGACAGCACTTGGCATGAGTGTCCTAAGTCTTAAGGTTAATCTCGCACGTGTCTTGGTTTTGATACTGGCCACAGACAGGCCATATCTACAGGCCTCTGTCTGTCTGTCAGGACTGAAAAAGACACAACTTACATTTCTCAGTCTGTTGGACCTGTCCTCTACCAACTGTGACCGACCTTCCGGTCTCTCCATGATGAACTGACCCATGCCACTTGAAATCATTCTGCCTGTGTGAGCACAGTGAGCATTGAGAGAGGACACACAAATGGGGGCAGGTACAGCTCTGTCGCCGACCAAACTTCAGGCTCGGGGTCATATTGTCGTCACACCAAACTCACACTGACCTGAGTTCACGTCAGCCGTGGCATTTGGTGATGGTGGATGTGAACTTAGGTCAATTGGCAACTTTTAAATCGAATCAAATGTTACTCTTCACAAGCTTTATGAACAACAAGGTGTAGACTAAGAGTGCAACGCTTACTGACGGGCCCTTCCCAACAATGCAGACAGTATCGAGTCGATTTAAGACCGGTGATGGGCATCATGTTTATGTATGGTTTGGTGCTCCATCTTTCATAGAGGGACAGTTGTGCTAGACAAAATGTATATTCTTCAGTAGCGTTTGATTAAATACAAATAAAAAATAATCTGAAACCCTAACCTTGTATTGTGCTGTACACAGGTATTGTACACGTATCATTATTGAAACCCCCTCAGTATTTGGCTAATCCTCTCCTCTCTCTTGTCATCAGTACATTCCAACGGTCAGGGGGAACTAAAGCCCTGAGATGACACGGCAGATCCAGCCATTAGCCCTTCACCTGCTGTCAACAGCCCCTTGGCTGGACACGGGGCCCACATTCCACTGTGTGGACAGAGATGTAGCCTTTTAACACACGCTAACATGGATACCAGGAGATAACACAGCTAGAGGCTTGTTTACACAAAATAGGGATGACTGTATCTGTGAACAATAGTTTCGATTGACTATAATACCCATTTCAGACAGAAGTTGTGGTGTTATTACCAGTAAAAAAATAACAGGCCATGTTTATATGACCCCCTTTCAAACAGCCCCTTATTTATCACTTTCTTTCAGGTTTTATACATATCAGTGAGTAACTGGCAAATTTGGAGGGGCAGGAGAGTGTTGTTAAATCATGGGGGCTGTTGGCATTTCAAATTAGGGAGGTGTTAAACAATGGAAGTGTTAATGGATTTACCTGCAAAAAAAGCAGAGCACCATTCACACAGACCCAATTACTGTATTTTGGTTACAGGGTCTCTGAAAATGCAGGAATCATGACTAGGTCTTTTATTTTTTCAGATATACGAAAAAGCTGGTATAAAATGCAGGCGTGGTAAAATAGTGGGATTTGAGTCTGTGTATGAACGGTATATAAGGGGCACATTAAATACATTACAATATTCATTTCCCAGATTATTAGTGGCATTCATTTGGTTCAAGGTTGAGCAACATGATGTGATGTGCTTTGCAACGTTGCCAGAGCGACATACGTTTCAACACAGTAAAACTTTATCAATGGACATGGACTTGACGGGGACACTCCTGCTTGCCTGCACATGGCGAATGAGTGCACATGGCGAATGAGTGCACATGGTGCATGAAAGGGCTTGTGGGGGAAACGACACCCATTTCCTTTAGGTTGGTCCCAGAAAGGGTAGCCACCAAGGTCAGAGCCCGGCCAGCCTGAAAGCCAGAGTCAATATTTATGGATAGTGAACATGTGGCACGCTCCTCTACCCACTAATTAGGGCAACAAGTCTACCTCCAGATTATACAGCCACTCAGAGATCACAGGAAGAGATCTGAAACGTGCCTGGGTGCTTCAAATTGAGATGCTAACAGAACTTCCAAGTAACTGTAATTCATATGCATGCTCGTTGTGGAAGCCGGGGGGGGAAAAACGTTTTGAATGGTCCATTGAACCCCAGTTGCCATCAATAAGACCCGGAAGTCTATACAATTTAAGATGAAAGTACACAATAAACCATTTATCTATAGTGCAGATCTCAAACTTTAACAACAATAGTGGCAGATAGTGTAAACACACACTCCGTTTAGTCCAGGGGCTGAGAGACAGTCAGCCACTTCCATTTTAGAGAGAGAGAGAGAGCGAGAGAGAGAGAGAGAGAGAGAGAGAGAGAGAGAGAAAGAGAGAGATGAAGAGAGAGATAGAGATAAATAGAGAGTAAGAGAGAGAGACAGAGAGGTGGAGATCGAGAGACAGAGAGAGAGAGAAAGAGAGAGGTGAAGAGAGAGATAGAGATAAATAGAGAGAAAGAGAGAGAGACAGAGAGATGGAGTTCGAGAGACAGAGAGAGAGAGAGAAAGAGAGCGAGAGAGATGGAGAGAGATGTAAATACAGGGACCTGCCCTTTGAATCAAACTCCACTCTTAAGGACACCACGCGTCACTGAATTATACACAGAATTATACCTCTGCATGATTGGAGAGCTGGGGCTACATAAACAGTCAGCATCAAGATTTACATTTCACCGCTTAATCACAAGCAGCTGCTTATAGACGCTGAGGCCTCGAGGAAGGAAAACACTTAAGCTATCTATCTACACATAACATTGAGAGGCACAGCTTTTAAACCGTCAACCTCCAGAATGGGTTGCTTCTAGACTAATGGTATTTAATGTGAAGTTAAACGCCTTGTATAGTTACTCATCAGCTGGATTTTAATGGGGTCTATATACTAGCTAAATATGTCGTTAGTTCTCAGGCGCGTTCATTAGTTCCAGCATATGGTAGTTGATCTATATGATCATTTTGATGATAATCTATCATTTACATGCTGACCAAATCGCCTGCGTGGCGCGCACGAGCGTTACAAAATACATTTACACATACATGTTATTCAATCATTTCATCCGAACTGCTTGTGCGCGTCAACGGCATCTGTGTAGCCAGCCGCTAAAATAGAACTTGTTTCTATTTTTAGACGCTTCACACACTGCAAGTCCCGCCTCTCCCATCTACTCATTGGTTTCTATGAGCATACACCCACGTGGGTGATTGAAAGATGACCGCGGTCCACACTCCAGTCCAGTTGGTGGCGGTAACGCACCTTACTAAAGTGAGTTGCCAACCGCCATATCAAGCCCACCGAAGAAGAATGAACGAGGAGAGGTTAATCATGTTTTGTGTTTCTTGTGACCCCCATGCAGAGTAGCTTCTGCTTCGGCAAAAGCTAATATGGGGATCCAAATAAACAAACAAACGTTGACAAAAACTATTTCAACCCCCCCCCACTAAATTGGATTGCGGTGTGAGGAGGACACAATTGATGTTGTTTTTTCTCTCTTTGTAGGCGTGCTGCTCACAAAGGTTGATCTGAAGTGTAGAGCAGAGAGGATACACAACACTAAAGATCACATGTCAAACAGACTGGGGCTAATTCATGTGGAGAGGTAGTGTTGTTTAAAGATAAAACATACACAATTCATGGTATTTCAGGAGAATATTCCCCCGCTTACCAAATAAGGAACAGATAGATAATGACATGTTATCTCCCAGCACTCATAAATACATCAAGGGTGTTCACTGAATTTTGTATATATATATTTAACCTACTGTTAGCTAGTATTCCCATTAAGTTCTAGTAAGGGTTTTATCTAACATTGAGATGATAGCATCCCAAAAACATTCAAATCATGTTTTTGATAACTAAATATTTTTTTGTGTTATAAATGTTTTAAGTGTTTTAAAATGAAATATCCTTGGAATGTTCTGCTAAAAGCCAATTTATGCTTGATCCGAAAATGTGTTCGGAGGCTCCGTATATGGAGGGGGTGACGCAATTGCGGAGCCTCCGGAGGGCACGCAGAGGCCAAATTGAACTACGTAATACACCTCCCAAATTTTGTAACAATGCGGGAGGGCTCCGTATATCTCTGTGTAGCTCTGCATTCACAAGATTGGTTGATGGTAGGTTTTGGGTGGGAGGTCCTCTATTAACGCAAGCTCACTTCTTTGACAAATTCCTTCACAGCTCTGCTCAACTGTGGTGCTCCGCGAAGCGCAAGACGTATAAATGCCTTGACTTCAGCAGAGGCCGTATCAGCGTAAATGCTGCACGGCCAATGCAGACGAAAGATTGACCATGCAGCACCTTTAGCGCTCACCACCGTTTTTATTAGTAGTTATTATTAGTAGTTTTAGTAGTTTCTAAGTAATGTAATAACTTAATATGTTCTGGGAACGTTCTTGCAACGTCAGACGAATGTTTTATACAAACATTGTATAATCACCAGCAGAACTGGCCAGTTTTTGTGTCATTAGAACTTTTGGGGCAACTTAATGAATATTCTGTCCATTGTGGTTTACTGGGTCAATTCCAACCAAAAAAGACACATTGACATGATTTATTCAAGCCATTTCTTGGTTCACAAATATAAACATCAGATTGTACAGCTTCACAGTCAGGAGTGACACACGTGTATTATCCCAGTTCATTATCACATTGAAAAGTGATCATGAAACAGAGAGGGAGTAGAGACGTTTGTGGTGGGTGATGCAATAATCTTCAAAGCAGCTGTCTAAACATTTGACTTAAAACGAAATGGGAACGCAGTATGCGTCTTTGACTTAAACTACAGTATGAACTACCCGATCCATCTCTGCACGCATATTTCCTCTCGCATTTTTGTTACTGTAAAAATCTTCCCCATAATGTTGTTGTAAAATTATGACATCATCTCTGCACTATTTTGAACTTTTATGAAACAAACTTGCTTCGTCATCAGATAGGTTTATGGCATTGACCTGCTGCCAGCAAAGTATAATACAAATTGTACAATATACCATAACAACAGCAATAAATATTCCGTACTTTTAGTATTTTTCAGCGATTAGGGCCTTTCAACAGCCAATAAAGTCATAGAAACCTCGTAAATAATGGTTCCTCACAATACAAGACGTTTCCTTTAACCACTTGTCTTCATTCGTGGCAGTTTGGGTAAATATTTATGTCACTAAACTAACAGTTCTGTGTACTGTAAGCCCCACCATCTGCTCTGGAATGGCATTTCATTGGCGGTTTCCTTTGTTTATCCTGTTTAAGATGGTTAAGGGGTGTGCTTTAGTGTAATGAATAATCAGGTGGATAAAATGAACGTGGCCTTCAATGCAAATGAGTGGCTTTAAGGAAATCCAATTAAGGTTGTTACCCATTTTAGGCCCCACGTCTGTAATTCAACGTCCTCTCATCACATACCAGATTAACACTATGTGCCATTTGTAATACAATAAACAAAATGCAACTGGTTCAGATTCCCCTGCTGCATGGGTGAAGTGGAACAGCAGCAATATAGAGGCACTGAAGGCGCAAGAGCACTGCCACGATTAACACAGAAGGAGAACATGGAGGCTGCAGATAGCCTAGCGGTTAGAGAGGCGAGCCAGCAACCAACCAGAGGGTAGCCAGTTGAAATCCTGGGTCCGTCTGGAGATATCTGGTGGGAATCCTAGAAGCCATTGCCTGCCCTTTGAGCAGGCAATGGAGGCTGCAGATAGCCTAGCGGTTAGAGAGGCGAGCCAGCAACCAACCAGAGGGTAGCCAGTTGAAATCCTGGGTCCGTCTGGAGATATCTGGTGGGAATCCTAGAAGCCATTGCCTGCCCTTTGAGCAAGGCACATAACAACCCCCCCCCCCCCCCCCCCCATAACAACAGTACCCAGTGGGGCAGCCCCCTGCACCTCTTTTTTTTTTAAACACTGTGTACTACATGTTTGTCTTCCGGAGGGGATGGTTTTAAAAGCTCATTTCAGTTGACCAATAAAGTCATCTGGAAATCCTGAATCTTTCAAAAACAAACATGTCCCCTGATGTAGACCTAGTGGTGTCGGGGTTTGACAACAATTCTCTGAACCACTTGTGGATGTTTCATTAAGGCAGACACAAAACCGCTCCGTTCTCATAAAGTTGAACCAGGCAGTTGGAAACGACATTGGTTAAGTAAAGACTGTGATTACTTTAAAGGTTTTAGTATTGAAGTGACATGCTGTATGTGTTTTATCAATTACATTCACTAATAGGCGACTGTGTGAAAACAAAATGTCTCAGCCGTATTATAAAGGTTGTGTTGGTTCTGCTCTGCGTCTCGCAGAGTTGTTTGAATTGGACAGGCTAACAATAAAGAGTGTTGTACCGCAGTGGTTTCCTTGTTCTTTGCATGCCTTTCATAGTGTTCAGCAGAGCAGCTATTGTAAACTACGGATAAGAACTACTGAAACTCTCAGATCTCTGGATGCATCTCACTACACGCCTTGTCATTCCACAACTGCACTTTTGATCTTTTTTTTAAAAAATCCAACCACCCATTGCATATCGCGGAGGCTTAGCTTTCCACGGCGCTACAAAATAGACTTGTCTGTCGTTTGGTGCTCTTCCAAAACACACAAAAAAACATGCATACACAGGCACATAAGGAGTCATCGGCTAGCTCGTTTAAAATACTTACTATGTGCGTGGTTAGGGGACAAGGAAAAGACCACTCGCTCGGTTTATGCATGGATCATTGAGAAACACTGGTTCCCTTGTCAGTATGTCCAGATTTTTACCCAAGAATGAAACATGTTATTTTCCAACCTGGTTAAATAATCACATTACCTAAGGCTCTATAAAGTGGAACAAACAGTAGCGTATAGACCCAGGCTTCATTTTATGTGCCTTGACTGACAGATTGGCTTTCATCAAAGTACCCAGCCAACAAACATATAGTCCTTTTGCTACGGTAAGAATACTAAATTGATCCTCATATGCGGAACATCTGGTGAAAAGCAATTTCCACCCAAGTGTTTTAGTATTTCCTCCTAATTAATTTCACATGTACATGACAAGAGCGGAGCGGCCTCCCAGAACCGTTGCATAAAGCCAGCTTTGTTCTCCCCTCCGTTAGAAAAGTCATCTGTGGCTCCTCGCTCGTTAAAACCACGCGGGCACTTTGACTCTCCGATCCATGTTGAAAGCTCTGTTTCTGGGAGGAAAGTCACATCTCGCGCCTCAGTGGCACTGGCGAGGGCAAAAGGTTGACGTTTACATTTGGTCGGTTGGATCCGTCAGTGACTTCCGTAGCCAGCGGGGCATGACAGAGCCGGGTAGTGAGGAACAGGCTAAGGTGAAGGAGTAGAGAGCATGCCCAAAGAGCACAGCGGGGACGCAGTGTAAAGGGAATGTTATGCCGTCAAGCTGAGCCACAATGCAGAAGTTTGTGTGAGTTATGGATGTGGCTACTGTAAGTACTTTGGGTGTGATACGACACCCTATGTATCAGAAGTTGGTAGGGCATGACAGGGTAATGGCGCACATGTGAGATTTAGCTTCCGCTACACCAAAATGTTTTTTCTGTGATGAAAATCACCACATAACAAGTACTTAGATCCAACCATTGTAGTGATCTAACGTGTCACTCAGGCCCACTGTCTCTGATTGGAAGGCGGCCCTTTCTTTGTCCTTGACGATAATAAGGTTTGATTGCAGAAGCACTGAGACACAACTTTTCCGGTTGTTACCTGTCTAGTTGACAACTCACCGTTGTTCCCAGAACGACATGGCGTCTTCAGTTGAAAGTTGGGCCTTGATCAGATGAATCGTTAAAGAGCGATATGTCTCACAACACCTTATTTTTTTTAAAACAATCATCCTGCCGCCACTAGATCGAAGTCAGCAAGGGCTCTGTTTGGATAAGGTGTCTGGGACCACCTGGATGAATGTAACTTCTGTTTACCAGACCGCACGTTGCTCACCTGTAGAATGCCTTCTTTCTCTTCTTCTTTTTTTTTACAATGGGCTTTCCCCCTCCTTCAGAGGCTTTTCATCTTTACTGGCTTCTTCATCTACAGAGGGGGAGTTGTGACGACGTGTTGCTACAGAAGAAACGACTGACTGAATGACTGACTGACTGGGAAGGCAGAGGTTGTTGCTTGGCCCCGGTGGAGGGGAGGTCTGCACACAAATGAACAAGAATGGTAAATATTTCCCAACACTGATGTGGACAGAGATACAAGCAGGTGTTTGTGTTTGAAGGTAAAAGGAGGGAGATCGAAGGAGTGTTTGAAGGTAAAGAAGAGAGATGGAGTGTTCAGATTGGAGGTCGAGGAAGACACTCGGTGTGTTGGTGTTACTGTAGAACAGAATGAAACCTTGTCCCTCATTCATCCCTCCTTATCTTTTCCTTTTCCGGCTCTTTTCATAGCTGTACTGGTCTTTCAACTCAACTCAGTCCTTTGCCTTTTATGACCACCGGTGACAACAAAATAACATCTTTCCCAACTTATATACACCTCATATTATTTTCTAGCAATCCAAAAACCACATTTCATGTCTTTCGTCGTTTTCAAAAGATTAAATCGACCCGTGCCTTTTCCTGAGCCTCTAATCTCCAGATGTAGTGTCATCCCCTCCTGACCTTAGTCAGAGTTCTCCTGGACTCTGTGAGTAGGTAACCCTGTGCCATTGTAATCCTGAGTCCCCCAGATCTACTGAAGAAACCCTCTTCTCTGCTTTAGCTTCAAAGCCTTTCCCCCTGAGCGGCAGAGTTCCAGGCTCTTTGTGGCGCGGGCTATTTGTCAACGGGTTTGGAGGGTGACTCGTTTCACTCGGCTTTCTGAAAGGGCCCAGTGCTTGTGTGTCTGACGCGGTCTAAAGTTACGTCCAGGAGCTCCACTATTACAACCCGACGACTGACAGGAAAAATGGGGCGAGCTCCCTTCGCCCCGGCTTCTAACAAAAACACCAACAGGACGGAGCGGGAGGGAGCACAGCGGGAAACAACAGATTAGACCTCCGATCTCAATCTAGCCTCCTCTGGTTATTGGGAAATAATAGCCCTGAAGAGGAAGTCATTTAAACTGCCTTTAATCAATTTCTCTTTGACGAACGAAGGAATGAGCGGCATTGAAGGCCAGAGAGAAGAGGAGAGAGGAGAAGAGGGGGGGGGGGGGGGGTCGTCCTAGCTCTAACCAACAGGGGGCTGGTGGGTGTAGAAGGGAAGAGATGGGCTTTAATTTCTCAGGGTGTCCGGGCGTCTGAAGACTACGTGATCATCACCACAGCACAGCAAAGCTCGCAGGCCTTGAAGCCATGTGTGAGTGTAAATGGTTCCAAGGCTCCCCAGCGGTAAAATCACGTTGCCAGAATTACCACCGAATCCAAATGAAACACTACCCCCTTTTTAAAGGTCTCATTCAGAACCCTGTGGCTTTTTTAAAAGGGGCATAAGGTAGCAATTTCCCCCCAAATATGGTATAGCCCAATAACTGTTGAAGAAACTGACACAGTGTCAGGGTAAATCAAAGAGATACACTATATATACAAAAGTATGTGGACACCCGTTCAAATGAGTGGATTTGGCTAGTTCAGCCACACCCGTTGCTGACAAGTGTATAAAATCGAGCACACAGCCATGCAATCTCCATAGGGAAACATTGGCGGTAAAATGGCCCGTACTGAAGAGCTCATTGCCCCGGTCAACTGTAAGTGTTATTATTGTGAAGTGGAAACGTCTGCCACTTCACGGCTCCGCCGCGATGTGGCAGGCCGCACAAGCTCACAGAACGGGACCGCAGAGTGCTGAAGTGCGTAGTGCGTAAAAATCGTCTGTCCTCGGTTGCAACTCTCACTACCGAGTTCCAAAATGCTTCTGGAAGCAATGTCAGCACAATAACTGTTCGTCGGGAGCTTCGTGAAATGGGTTTCCATGGCCGACCAACCGCACACAAGCCTAAGTTCACCATGCACAATGCCAAGCGTCGGCTGGAGTGGTGTAAAGTTCACCGCCATTAGACTCTGGAGCAATGGAAACGCATTCTCTGGAGTTATGAATCACACTTCACCATCTGGCAGTCCAAAGGACGAATCTGGGTTTGGCGGATACCAGGAGAACGCCACATGCCCCAATGCATACTGCCAACCGTAAAGTTTGGAATAATGGTCTGGGGCTGTTTTTCATGGTTCGGGCTAAGCCCCATAGTTCCAGGGAAGTGAAATCTTAACCTTACAGCATACAATGACATGTACAAAGCGAAGTCCATACAGAAATGGTTTGTCGAGATCGGTGGGGAAGAACTTGACTGGCCTGCAAAGACCCCTGACCTCAACCCCATCGAACACCTTTGGGATGAATTGGAACACCGATCGTGAGTCAGGCCTAATCGGCCAACATCAGTGCCCAACACCACTAATGCTCTTGTTGCTCAATGGATGCAAGTTGCCGGAGCAATGTTCCAACATCTAGTGGAAAGCCTTCCCAGAAGAGTGGAAGCTGTTATAGCAGCAAAGGGGGGGACCAACTCCATATTAATGCCCATGATTTTGAAATGAGATGTTCGACGAGCAGGTGTCCACATACTTTTGGTCATGCAGTGTATCTCAGATTACTATGTTGCATTATTGTGGTATTATATATTATTATTATGTATGATACATTACAAATGGTTGGAAAATAATGTAATATACGAGGGACTTTCGGGATTGATTTAAAAGAGTACAAAGTTTTAGAGTTTACTCTGAAAGACACCATCATCTTAACATTTCGGGATTTGGTTGTACAGCTATGAAATGCACATAAACTGTACCTATGTATGCATATTCACCCAAAGGACTGCAGCCTGCAAATCTGCCCATTTTAAGTTCAAGAGAGGAGGAACCGTTTAATTTAAGCCCTTAAAAAGGAAGTCATTCATTCCGTGCTGAACTGCAGTGCGGCCCACTGGGTTAGATCAACAAGTGTTCCTTGCATTACGGTCAAAACACCCTTGCCTTGTTCCTGCCATGGTGTAAACTCCCACTATCACTTTACAGTTACATTAGCCAGTGAAACTGGCAGATGACAAAAAGACAAGAGGATATTCATGCCTTGTGTTGGGGCTCAGGGAGGGAGAGAGGCAGGGTGGGCCTATACCCGGGGCTGTTCTCAGCTAATTGTTTAAAGGGAGAACAGTGGAGCATGGTAGAAAAAAGTGAAGCAAGAAGGGAACAAAAGTTTTGCATTATGGTAGGATGACGACAGGCTACAAAGCACCAACCCAGATGGTCTGTCAGATTCATTACCATCGTACAGTACTTAACAGCTCCTACAGCAATGTCAGGAATACTACCGAGCTGCTGGGACTTCAACCTCAACACAGGAGTCTCACCAGGACCTCATTCTGTTTCATCCTCAGCTTCTCCTGTTTTCTATCCTTATTGTTGCTGCTCAAAAGGATTTGGAGGGCTGCAAAAACAGCCCAACAACTATAGCTACTTATCTGGCCATGGAAGAGGAAACCTAAGTCTCGTAAGAAAGATGAGCAGCAGTTTGGTGCAGCAGATGAGTAACAGGCTCTGCTTATCAGTGATAAGACAGTAATTGCTCCTTGACGCTGTAGGGAGAGGGATAGACGGAGAGAGGGAGAGAGAGAGAGAAAGAGAAGGAGAGAGGGAGAGAGAGAGGGATAGATGGAGAGAGGGAGAAAGAGAGAGAAAGAGAGGGAGAGAGAAAGAAAGAAAGCTGAATGAAGAGATAATGAGAGACAGAGACAGATAGACAGACAGACAAATAGACAAATAGACAGACAAATCGAGAGAGAGAGAGAGAGAGAGAGAGAGAGAGAGAGAGAGAGAGAGAGAGAGTAGATCCCTTTCCATTAGCTAACTGGAGGTAATGACTGCCAATGGAATGCCTGTTCCTATAATCCCCTGTGTCACCGTCGACAGATCCTCTTGTCCTCTGACCCCTGGACGACGTAAGGGAGGAATGACAGGAAGTGACAACTTAATTCAATGACCTCATAGGTCAGGGGTCAGCAGGGGTCTCTGTTGCAGAGAAGGTGGTGTTACTTTGACTACAACCGTTTACGACCGAGCTAATGAATTAGTGTCACAAAGATGATCAAAAGATTCTGACTTCGATGAGTGTTTGTCTCAACAGTGAACCCAACAGAGCATAAATGGCTCAATATTCTGCAGGTTAACACTTTATTTGGATATTCCATATGTAGATGCTCTATAGACTATCAGTAACATTTCAACAAAATATCTACTAACCCTAACCTTAACCCTTACCCTAACCCCAACCCTTAGCCTATACCTTATATTCCAAGCCTAACCCTAACCCTAACGCTAACCTTAACCCTTACCCTAACCCTAACCCTAACCCTAACCCTAACCCTAACCCTAACGCTAACCTTAACCCTAACCTTAACCCTAACCCTAACCTTAACCCTTACCCCAACCCTAACCTTAACCCTAACCCTAACCCTAACCTTAACCCTAACCCTAACCCTAACCCTAACCCTAACCCTAACCCTAACCTTAACCCTAACCCTAACCCTAACCCTAACCTTAACCCTTACCCTAACCCTAACCCTTAGCCTATACCTTATTCCAAGCCTAACCCTAACCCTAACCCTAACCTTAACCCTTACCCCAACCCTAACCTTAACCCTAACCCTAACCCTAACCCTAACCTTAACAAGTGGTTGCTTATCAACTGCTAGTCTGTAGAGCATCTATCCAAATAAAGTGTGGCCTCTTGCAGTTAAAAACTTGCATGTACAGATTTGTGGTGTTTTTATCTTCAGTATCTGCGATAGAAAGACCTTCCGTTAGTCTACATCCTCGTTCTTTTGGATTCTGCCCTTTGGTAACCTCACTGTGTAACCTTTTGGTAGGCTACTCCAACTCACCCGGTCAAAGAGCAGTGGACAGGTGGTTGGTTCTGACACTAACACACATGCAGTGATGTACCTGAAGCAGGGAGTTTGCATTTGAATGCTCAAATGTATGCAATGAATATTTCAACTCAAGCCACTGACTTCATGGCTGAATCAAAGGTTGTTAGCATTAGCACACACACACACTCAACAGGTTTGAGCTGACGCTGAACCACAGACAGTTAACTTCACCAGTAAGCACAAGTTATGCTATCACATCGAAATCAACAGCTAAACACATAAAACGATCATATATGTAAGCATCAGCAATACTATGACACAGTCAATTCGTTTAATGCACAAGCTCAAGCAGCGAGAACCGTTCCAACATAACCGGCCATTACTCTAACTTTCAAACACTTGCTACTCTCAGGATACGATATGCTTAACCCCGCACACATTTCCCAGCGCTAAGCAAACAAACAGTCACGTTGGGATCAAACCCCCTGAGCATTTACACAGGTATGTCTGTAACATCCGACAAAGGCAGGCTGAATGGCTTGGCACTGTCTGCTAGCGGCTAGGGTTATCTCTCTCCCACATTACAGGGGTATCTGAGAGAAGGGGCTGCGTGAGCCATCTACATGTCAGCAGCCTGCTGAGCCCGGGTCTGGAGAGACCAGCCAAACCTGTCAGGGAGTTTGTCGTCGATCCCTCCCCCGCCTTGTCGTCCGCCTTATCTGATCCTGGTGCATTTCTGCTTCCCTCCATGCCCTCCTCCTCCTCCTCACCTCCTCCTGCTCCTCCACCTCACCTCCTCCACCCCTTCCTGCTCTTCCACCTCCACCTCCTCAATGCCTTCCTCCTCCTCTCCACGCTCCTGCTCCTCTTCTCCCCCCCCCCTCCTCCACCTCTATTGAAGCGAATTGAAAAAATGGAATCTGTCCTCTTGGGAAATGTAAAGTATGTATTAAAACAGCAAAGAAACATTGAATTGTGAAAATGTGCAGATTTTCACCAGATGGCTTCACGTTTTACACCTGCTGTTCCGAGTACAGAATATGCAAATATCTTCTCAATGGTTGCCTAACTTCCCTTAATAGACCATATTGTTATACATAATACATTGTGAAAAGCCTTAGTATATGCTTCATTTGACAAGTTTTGACAATGCTCTAATGTTAAACCTCCTGGTACACTGTGGCCTAGACCATCTCTGTGGTCCAGGAGATGAGTCCTTCATTCACCATGTGATTGGGTTCCAAGCTGCCTGCTTCAACTGTAAGACGTTACTGTGTGTGTGTGTGTGTGTGTGTGTGTGTGTGTGTGTGTGTGTGTGTGTGTGTGTGTGTGTGTGTGTGTGTGTGTGTGTGTGTGTGTGTGTGTGTGTGTGTGTGTGTGTCTGTGTCTGTGCGTGCGTGCGTGCGTGTATATATATACAGTACAGGCTTAATTTTCTGTGTGTTTGGCTTGGTGCAACTGGGTGGTTTATATGAATGAGAATGATAGGACTGCTCTGATTGTTTGTCCTGTGTAACTGTGTCATCGTCTTGTTTCTGCCTCCACTCTCTTCCTCTCTGCAGCCTCTCTCTGCTGCACCGACAATTTGGTGGACAAACATGCAATCAGCCTCTCTACAGACAGCCCCTTTAGTTAGTGCCGAGCAGTGTGTGAGTTATGGTCGAGATAGAAACTGTGGAATTATGGGCGAGCTGCAGGGATGCTTGTCCGTGGGAGGAGGGAGAGAGAGAGAGAGGGAGAGAGATGTCTACAGCTTTGTGCCACACAATTACATTCAACAAATGCTCAGAAACGACACAAATCAAGAGGAAACGACATCCAAATTCACTCTGAGAGAAGATAGCTGATCCAAAGAACCTCCGCCTGGCATTGGTTGGTCACGACAGTGAGTGTGTGTTTGAGTGCGCTTGTTGGGGTGCATAAGTGTGTGTGTCTGTGTGGGCGCGCATGTGTGTGCTTGTATGCGTGTGTGTGTGTGTGTGTGTGTGTGTGTGTGTGTGTGTGTGTGTGTGTGTGTGTGTGTGTGTGTATGTGTGTGTGTGTGTGTGTGTGTGTGTGTGTGTGTGTGTGTGTGTGTGTGTGTGAGGTAAAAAGGAGGTTGCTGCTAGCCCACTCGGCAGTCTCTCACCATACTGCACAAACTTCTGTACAGACTAACGACATGCTCAAAAACAGCATTGCAGGCATTCCTTTCTAATTGTACATGTTATCGTCTTTTCAAACAGGAGAAGAAGAGAAGTGCTAGGGCCAGATACTGAGAGTCTTGGGATAGGCCGATATGGGCCAGCATCTGTCCCAACCTCCCCTGGGCTATTTAAAGGTACAGTAGGCTGTATTTTCCACCCTTCCGCCGGTCTCCATATTGGAACCAGATGCTGCTGAATGCGAGGCCCCACCTATTGAAATGGACAGGGCAGATGGAAGTAGCTCACCCTGCATGCATGCCACCCCCTGTTGGCTTTCATGTGATCGAAAAGCTCTCCTGCATAGGTGGGCGTGGGTGGGTCCACACATACACACATGTATGTACACATATATACACGCACACACATGCACACACTTGTACATACACTCACACGCACGCACGCACACACACATGCACACGCACGCACATACACAAACTCTCACACACGCATGCACACTCACAAACATACACACACTCTCACACACGCACGCACACACATACACACACACATACGCACGCACACACACAAACACACACAGAGAGACACACATGCACACATAATTTCATCAATTTTAAGGAGGATTAAGTTTATTGTCATGAATCTTGCCCTGGAGGCAGAACTGAGCGGTTTCGACTAGATTGGCCAGCTGCAAAGTCAAAATTGGCTATATCGTAAAAATCCATATAAACAAAAAAAATATTTTTGGTCTTAATTTTAGGCTAGGGTTAGGCATTAGGGTTAGCAGTGTGGTTAAGGTCAAGGTTAAGATTTGGGTGAGGTTTAAAATAAGATTTTATGACTTTGTGGCTGTGCCAGCAAGTGACCACTCTGCAGAGCTGCCTCCTGTACATGAGTCATCCCAATATTATTATTATTATTTTGTTGAACTTTTAATCAAATCAAATCAAATGCTATTTGTCACATGTGCCGAATACAACAGGTTGTAGACCTTACAGTGAAATGCTTACTTTCAAGCCCTTAACCAACAATGCAGTTTTAAGAAAAAAAACTTTTAAAAAGGAAGAGATAAGAATAACTAAATAATTAAAGAGCAGCAGTAAATAACAATAGCAGGACTATATACAGGGGGTACCGGTACAGAGTCAATGTGGAGGCTATATACAGGGGGTACCGGTACAGAGTCAATGTGGAGGCTATATACAGGGGGTACCGGTACAGAGTCAATGTAGAGGCTATATACAGGGGGTACCGGTACAGAGTCAATGTGGAGGCTATATACAGGGGGTACCGGTACAGAGTCAATGTGGAGGCTATATACAGGGGGTACCGGTACAGAGTCAATGTGGAGGCTATATACAGGGG
Organism: Oncorhynchus kisutch; assembly: GCF_002021735.2. NCBI lineage: Eukaryota > Metazoa > Chordata > Actinopteri > Salmoniformes > Salmonidae > Oncorhynchus > Oncorhynchus kisutch. The sequence goes on from NC_034185.2 coordinate 38,459,262, forward strand.
GTACCGGTACAGAGTCAATGTGGAGGCTATATACAGGGGGTACCGGTACAGAGTCAATGTGGAGGCTATATACAGGGGGTACCGGTACAGAGTCAATGTGGAGGCTATATACAGGGGGTACCGGTACAGAGTCAATGTGGAGGCTATATACAGGGGGTACCGGTACAGAGTCAATGTGGAGGCTATATACAGGGGGTACCGGTACAGAGTCAATGTGGAGGCTATATACAGGGGGTACCGGTACAGAGTCAATGTGGAGGCTATATACAGGGGGTACCGGTACAGAGTCAATGTGGAGGCTATATACAGGGGGTACTGGTACAGAGTCAATGTGGAGGCTATATACAGGGGGTACCGGTACAGAGTCAATGTGGAGGCTATATACAGGGGGTACCGGTACAGAGTCAATGTGGAGGCTATATACAGGGGGTACCGGTACAGAGTCAATGTGTCAATGTGTGGGGGTGAGGTAATTGAGGTAATGTGTACATATAGGTAGAGTTATCAAAGTGACTATGCATAGATAATAACAGAGAGTAGCAGCATCATATAGTTTGGGTAGTCATTTGATTAGCTGTTCAAGAGTCTTATGGCTTGGGGGTAGAAGCTGTTTAGAAGCCTCTTGGTCCTAGACTTGGCGCTCCGGTACCGCTTGCCATGCGGTAGCAGAGACAGCAGTCTACGACTTCGGTGGCTAGGGTCTTTGACAGCGTCTGGTGTAGAGGTGCTGGGTGGCAGGAAGATTGGCCCTGGTGATGTACTGGGCCGTTCGCACTATCCTCTGTAGTTCCTTGTGGTCGGAGGCTGAGCAGTTGCCATACCAGGCAGTGATGCGACCCGTCAGGATGCTCTCGATGGTGCAGCTGTAAAACCTTTTGAGGATCTGAGGACTCAAGCCACATTTTTTGAGTCTCCTGAGGGGTACAGGTTTTGTCGTGCCCTGTTCACGACTGTCATGGTGTGCTTGGACCTTGTTAGTTTGTTGGTGACACCAAGGAACTTGAAGCTCTCAACCTGCTACACTACAGCCCCGTCGATGAGAATGTGGGTGTGCTCAGTCCTCCTTTTCGTGTAGTCCACAATCATCTCCTTTGTCTTGATCACGCTGAGGGAGAGGTTGTTGTCCTTGCACCACACGGCCAGGTCTCTGACCTCCTCCCAATAGGCTGTCTCATCGTTGCCGGTGGTCAGGCCTACCACTGTTGTGTCATCAGCAAACTTAAGTGTTACCTGATCTCGTGAAAATGCCACAAAAACACTAAATACATAAATGAAGGTAGTGATTATTGTTCGCAGCTGATAAGAAGTTCCTTGTATGTGGACACAATTGAAAGTTTAACCTACCAATTGGTTTCGTCATGTGATAGTTTTTACAAGTTATTGTCAATGTAGTAATGACTGTGGGGAGTCTGGCTTGTGTCTACTCCGAGATGGACCTTAGAGAAGCCCTTTACCGTTTCTTTACCTGGGCCTAAAACACTGGCGTGGCGCTTAGCCTGCAACCCTATCCAGCCATGAATTACCACAGCACCTAGCAACCAGAACAACAATGGTATGATGCCAGTGTGTGTGTGCGTATAAGAAATCATGTGTCCTTTGTGTTGCAAGTGACAGGTAATTGAGGCAGATAGGTAGGAGGAATTATGGCAAGGAGGCAACTTTAAACGCTGCACGGCTTTACATAGCCAAACGCTCGCTGTTTGGTAACCTACCTGTAAGGCGTGCGTACTGGCGGTAGAGAAGTCAGGTGCAGGAGAGCAAAGACTGTGTTGCAACGGCGCAGTTTAATGATAAAAATCACTGTGAACAAAAACAATATATACACTGGGACGGAAACCCCCAGACATAACGTGCACAAGCACTTACAACAAAAAATACCGGACAAGGACATGTGGGGAACAGGGGGTTAAATACACAACATGTAATTGATGGAGTTGAAACCAGGTGTGTGGGAAGACAAGACAAAACAAATGGAAAATGAAAGGGGGATCGGCGATGGCTAGACGACCTGTGACGTCGACCGCCGAACGTCACCCGAACAAGGAGAGGGACTGGCTTCGGAGGAAGTCGTGACACTACCACTATGACACAACCGTGGCTCCTTCTAATTTACACACAATTGCATTAAATGCAAATATGATTTTGGTTTTATTGATGTGTAATAATGTGTAATAATGTATTTTGACACACAAAATGGCCTTGAAAGTCACGAAAATGTGTCAATAATAGTAATGCATTATTTTCATTTGAAGTCAGGTCAAACTGATGTAGGTGCAAAGTAATGAAAGAATCCCCAAACATCTTATGATAAGAAATTAGTAGTGGGTTGGAGGCTGAGCACACCTTTCTCGTCTATCTACAGGGTGTGTAGATGTTGTCAGACTGTGAAGGAAAAACCTGTGGATTGACAGGAAATGTCTTCTGTGACTTCTCTGGTCAGCCTCAGCCCTCTCTGCTCGGACCAAGATTCAAAACAACATTAACAACAAAATCTCCATCTGTGTAGATTTGGCTGACCTGTAGTCTAAATGTTGTATTGACCTGTAGGGCCAGGTCATAACTTGAGGAGTCTGTGGCTATTACAACCCTTGAATAAGAAACATTTCCTGGCTTAGAAACTGTAAAATATACACCAAAAAAAAAATCTAGGAATAACCTGTAGGTTTTCAGATTGGGGGATTAAAGCTGTAAGGGATTCATCCGGACTGAGCCGTGCAATTCAGGAACGAGAAAATCAAACAAGCGATGGACTCACACATGGGTTAAGGTGCGTTGGCCCCTTAACCGAGGGGTTAAGAGGGAGTATTATACACAAACATGCACGCAGGCACGCATGCACACACCACACACACTCCTTGGGGGGTTAAGAGGTTGTTTTGTTTCTGCTGTCCGGGCCCTATGGCTGTGATTAAGAGTGTTGCCCCTGTCCTCTGCATGTCCTGGTGTTTAGATGTCACAGTTATGGCAGGAATTCTGAGAGGAGAGGCCATGAGGGGTCACCGCCATGATGTAAACATCAACATTATCTTTCTTAAATGGATTTAGGCCACTTGAAAGGAAAGGCCCCTACAGCAGTAGAAAGCCTGATCCATTGGCTAAAAGTTGCCCTGAGGCACAGATCTAGAATCAGCTTCTAAGTCCAAACCTTAACCATTAGGGTGTAAAACACCAAACTGACCTTAAACCAGCATCTAGGGACAGCTTCATCCTATACTGTGCGGTTGGCTGTGCGTGTAGGGATTGGGAGAGGGGCTTTACCCTGAGATGATCAGAACAGTCAGGATTTTTTTTTTTTACTACGGTCGATGTCCGCGCCCAGGTGGAAATCACAGTGGCATAATAAAAAAAATCCCCTAGCAAAATCTGTCAGTTTAAGCTAGAGATATCTTTGTAACATGTCCACATCTGCGGTGAAAGGTGACAGAGCTAGAGTGATGCTAGTCAGAACAAAATCAGTCTTCTATAGTTTGGGCTACACACTAATATGACCCCTCTGTGTAAAGGTGAGTCTCTCACAAACGCGAACATGTTTTTTTTTCTCTCTAGGACACTTACAGGCCTCACAGGACTCGTCTGAAGGTCCCCCGGTATCAGTCGAAAATATTAACGGAAGTTTACTGTGTATGGAGATCATTTAGTGACAACAAAAAAAAGGTGTTAAATATGTGTAAAATAAATATACAAATGTTTCCTAATCTTTCGTATATCTCTCAGATATAGGGCAGACACTTGTAGTGAACATGTAGTGAAACTGTCATTCAATGTGTTTGTATGGGCTAATAGCAGGCCAAAAATGATTTTTCATCAAATATTTTTGGTATATATTTTGTTGATACTTCAACGGGTCTTAAAATGTTAAATCAAATAGCAAAATGATCCTTGGTATAACCTTCTTAAAACAATTCCATATAGCTTAGTAGAACCACCCCCCCCCCCCTCCCCCGGCTTAGACAGGGGCTTAAACTCTTATGGGTTAACACCCTCCCTGGACCAGGGCCATGGCTGGGACTGGACAATAGGGCCTTTGTGACTTCCTGATTGGACTATCTGATCACAACAAACACACTAAGGGTTAAGTCAATGTGGGGGGTAGAGAAAAAGTATCTCGGCTCCAACTGAAAGTTTTCTGGGCTTCATGTCGAGCTGTCGGTTTTCATAATGCCAGGTAGATGTCGTTTGATTTCAAAACAGGGTTTAGCGTTGTACAAGCGAGTTACAACTCTGTAACAGCTGATTCATCCTTCATTTGGTCAGATAAATCATTGAGAACATGTTCTCTTTCACATTAACCACCTGGTAAAAGTTAGATGATTGTCAGTATTGTTGTAATGACCATGGAACATTTGCTCTCTCTCTCCAGTGGGTCCGGGATCCTTCAGGGTCATGTTCAATAGGCAATAAACTGCTAAATATTACCTGATCTTGTCCAACAAAAAAAATCGTATTTTTGGTTTTCCTTTGGAAAACATTTTGCTACATTGTGCCATACTGAACATGACCCTGTTGACATGGTTTGAATCAACCAGACATACTGACCTTGTCGTCTTTGTAGGGTTAGTAGTGAGGCAGATATAGTTATTTTCTGACAAGGGCCCTGACACTTGATAAGTTGGTCAACTCCCCGGTCGCTCAATGTTAGGTTTACCAAACCATAAACATTGTGTCCGTAGGGACTTGTTGCACTATGAGAAAGCCCAGGACATAGACTGGCAGCCAGGCTGCTAGTATACTGCTATGGACCTTCAGCTACAGGTTTTCATGGGTCCGGGTGAACCCGATATACCTGAGACCCAACCTGGGCCTGATGCGTTGGGGTCTGAAATTCTAACTTGTCCTTTCGGTCTGGGTCTGGTCCTGTTTGATTGTCATAAGGTCTCAGGTATATGTAACTACAGCTGAAAGACCCGAGTGGACCCAAATGGACCCGACCATGGCTCTGCATAGCCTATAGCATATTTATTTTAAGCTAATAAGGTGAATTTATTTACTAATTGAAGGCCAAGCCAACAGATAAAGACTTATTCATTAATCAGAAGAGCAACTAAAAATATTTCCCTTTTGGGTCAGGTCTGATTATTCTCAGGTCCATCAACTGTTGTACTATACACTACCAGGTAGAGGCTGGCCTTAAGCACAGATCTAGGATTAGGTCATGATCCAGAGTTCTAACCTGAAACCATAAAGTAAGGAAACATCAAACTGACCTTAGATCAGTGTGTAGGATCTACTGTTTTAAACCAGAGCAGAGGGTGTTCATTTTCGTGAGCCACGTGACCATGGTTGTGGTAACCAGGGTTGGGGTCAATATCATTTAAATTCCAGTTCATTTAGACACTAACCCACATTTTCCTAATTGAAAAGCATTGAAGAGAATTGTAATTGTAATTTCAGTGTTCTTCCTGAATTGACTGGAACTTAAATGGAATTAACCCCAACTCTGGTGCTTACACAGAACGTGATGCATATATATAGACTTGGCCTGGTCCTGAGCCACAACCAACCAATCCAATCCAACCAACAAAGCAGACATCCAACCAACTGAACCAACCAAGCAGCCGACCAACCAATCCAACTATCCAAGCAGCCAGCCAATCAACCAATCCAACCGGCCAAGCAGCCAGCCAGCCAACTAGGCTACATGTAGGCATTCCTTCCATTGTCCTAAGTGAGAAAACACAACCCATAAGCATGTGGCTTACTGGGTCCTCTCTGGCGTAAAGGGGCATTCTGGGATTCCAACAACAACAAAGTAGGTGTACCAGTTCCAGATTGACCCTGTAAGTAGAGGAACGAAACCAGTCTGGATGAAAAAAAGACATCCACACAACAACCAGACACATTCTTCTGGGTTACAATTCCATGCTACTATTTGTAAAGTGAAGTAAGTGGCTCTGTTTTATTCTCCTATTATGAGATTGTTGATTACGTAAGAAAGCAGAGAGTGAAACTCCCACAGCTGCGGCTGTCCCAGGCCAAGAGGTGTCTCCAGGACAGGTGTGTACTGTATCGTACTCTGGCACAATGTCTGTCTGTGTGCGTCAGGATGTAGCCGTGAAAGACCTCTGTGTGATCTGAGAGTTTCAGTACCTCGGGGGCACTTCCTAACTTTAGATACGTGTGTGTATCTTGGGACTTCGGGGCAAATGATTTACTTATTGAAGTCAATTGAAGATCTTGCAGCTGCTGAGATGTGTGAACATGTGTGTTGTGAACATGGGCATGTGTAACAGAACTGAAAGTTGAATACTGTTAGTATGCCCCCCCAAAAAAGCCTAGATGCTTGATGACTTGAATGCATGACTGACTTCATGCCCTAACATTCTACTGAAATCCATATGTGCATTACACACACAGATTTCAGCTTGGATTGGTCCCTCATAGATTTGAACAGTAACAGTCCCAGCTCCCTGTACCTATGAGCTGAGCAGTGTAACCTGAGTTAGTCACAGGTCAGAGGTCAGTTATGGAACTCGAAATGGAGGGAATGGCCCCCTGCCTTCCTACCACTACGCTGTAGGCTTATTTGTTTTTTCTCTCTCTCAAAGTGGTGTTCAGGCCCTCTTAATGACTACTAATAATACACACCCTCACACATCTCCCTCTGTTTATACGGCCTGTAACAGCATGGGACTGACTGAATGAGACCTGTGTGTGTGTTTGTGTGTGTGTGTGTGTGTTCTCCCTGTGTTCCCTTTCATTCCATCTCACACCCCCTATTTTCTTCAGTTCTAAAGTCTATAGCCTGAAGGTAAGAACACCTGCCAGTTTTTTTCTCTGTAAATCCGAGATAAGACAATAGGATCTGTAGAGGTGTCTTGTTACAGAGGTGCAGAGGCAGAGCAGGGATCCAGACACTGTAAAACCTCTCCTGTCGCCCCTGCACTCCAGGTGTGAAAAAGGTCGCCTTCACACTCCAGGCGTGAGAAATGCTACAAAAACATTCAGTCTTTCATGCCAGCAGAATTAGGGGACTGAAAAGTTTCAGCATTAGCCCCCGAACTCATAATTTGACTTGAACTGTGCCAGGTTGGTTGCAGCTCTGCAAGCTGTTAAGATTTCGACGTATCATTTTCAAGTGCACATGTTCCATGTTATGCTAGTCACTGTGGAGGAATGTGGAGTGAATGGACAATGAAGTTATTGAACAGAGAGAGAGAAAGAAAAAGAGGAAGAAAGAAAGACAGAGAGGGGAGATTAAGCCTAATAGCAAGCAGAGGGCTTTCCCAGTTTGTTTTAGAGTGACGCAATAGCTCCCTCTGCTGGTTCCACCACCACATCATCACACACATGACAAGACACAGAACTTCTCACTTGAAAGCCTTGTTCTTTTTATAGGCTCAACCACATCCATCATGGCTTTGAACTGCACATATTCACTAAGTAGTAGTTTGGCCTGCCCAGCCCGGCCTGCCCGGCCTGGCCCGACCTGGGTTGACTGACTGACTCACTTCTTTATATGTATGAGGGGGAGAGAAACTCTTTGATCCACACCCATTGAGGATCCTGTGACACACTGATGGCTTTATAATACAGTAGTAACTAGTCCATGAATTCCATCTGAGTGACTGTAGATTCTCCACCTGGCTGTACAGGCTTTTGCTCCAGCCCTGCTCTAACACACTTGACTCAGCTAATCATGGTCTAGATGTGCAGGTCATAAGAATTATCAGGTGTTTAAGAGCATGGCTGGAGCAAAAGCCTGCATTCCCCAGTAGTTCTGTAGGAGAAGGGTTGGCCTTGCCCGGCTACCCAAACTCCTTGCTCCGGCCAAACACTACGCCACGCCATCCATGCCCACGGATGTTAGTTTCTTCTCTGCAATGAGTCGGGATCTGAGTACCTCCCTGACGATTTCTAGAACACAAACACATTCTAACAGTTCTGATTGGTTCCAGAAACCGATGGGCTAGGCCAGAGCCAGAACACGCGTGAGTAAAGGGGCGTTTTGAAAATTCCTCAATACTCTGATTGGTTAGAGATGATCCAATTGCTGAGGACTTTGTTTTGTACAACACCTCTCATTTGCCTAGTCACTTTTCACCTACCTATATGTATACAGCTACCTCAATTACCTCATAGACATCGATTCGGTACTGGTACTCCCCGTATAGAGCCGTTATTTTTTCATTTTTTATTTATTTCACCTTTATTTAACCAGGTAGGCTAGTTGAGAACAAGTTTTCATTTACAACTGTGACCTGGCCAAGAATAAAGCAAAGCAGTTCGACACATACAACAACACAGAGTTACACATGGAATAAACAATCATACAGTCAATAATACATTAGAAAAAAAAGTCTATATAAAGTGTGTGCAAATGAGGTAAGATAAGGGAGGTACGGCAATAAATGGGCCATAGTGGCAAAGTAATTACAATATAGCAATTAAACACGGGAGTGATTGATGTGCAGAAGATGAATGTGCAAGTAGAGATACTGTGGTGCAAAGGAACAAGATAAATAAATAAATACAGTATGGGGATGAAGTAGTTGGATGGGCTATTTACAGATGGGCTATGTATATATATATTTGACTCGTTATTGTTAATTGTTATTCACTGTTTATTTATTCCTCTTGTCACTATTTCAAATTTGTATTGTATTTTTTATCTTTAACTTTAACTCTGCATTGTTGGAAAAGGACCCATATGTAGCTTAAGCAATTTCACTGTTAGTCTACACCTGTCGTTTACAAGACACGTGACAAATAACATGTGATTTGATTTGATTTATATTTTGATGTCACCACAAAATACTTAAATGATGGTGGCAGTCTCAGACTGAGCAAGTGCCTCGTTCAAGTGCTAGTCAGAACTAAGAAACTCGGACATTTCCGACTAACTAACTGGTTGTAGTTAAACAGGTGCCGCGTTCAACGAACCAGTTTCCTAGTTCCGACGCTATGTAGCAAACATAGATAGAGCAGCGGACGAATTCAGTTTGAGTCGTTCAGGTAAGGGTTGGCTACTCCTATTATGCTCTGTCCACCACTAGTATCCAGTTGGTGGCAGGCTTGAGTCATCGTTACCTCTAGGTCTATTTTCAATTACTTTTCTGTGTTTCAATACATGGAGTTTCTAAATGTTTCATTTCCTACGTAGCCTAACATGTTGAACAGTAACGCAAATTATATTGGATCTTTAGTTGTACGAATGCATGTGTAATGCCACTACGTCAACAAACAAACAACAAATACACAAATATGCTACATTACATAAGTGCAACTATGGTGACTACACATTGAATCAGTGTTATGATTCATCCGGATTTACACATGGAGACAGGATGTTTGTGGGTCTAACGAGATGTTATTAAAGTAAGGGGAAGGTGCGCTGACTGACTGGCTCATACAACTCAGACTAGCCTAAATAGGAAGTGTCCATGTTCCTCTCCAACACACCCATTCCAAATGATAGTTAGCCTTCTGTAATTACGCAAGGCTATAGCGTAACGTGTACAGCCTGACACCACATGCTAGTTTCGTGAGTAGGCCTAATACAGGCAGGAGAACATTCATGCGACTGAGACATTTGACAAGGTAAAGCTGAAGCTTCATTCTTGCCGTTTTATTAAGTGGGGTTGTTTTGTGGACGTGGACTGGACTAGGTTGTTTCCTTACCTGTGTGAACTGGGCGGGTACCCGAGCGAACGGGACAACAGACCGCACCACACTCACAACAGAAGGAGGAAAATAGATTTCAGAGACGGAATATATATATATTTGAAAAAAATACTTTGATCAAGGTGAGTTTTCTATTTTATATGTGTTCTATTACAGTCAACTTTGTTTTTAGCGCGCTACCTGCGATGTAAGGGCGTGAGTAGAGATTGTAGCCTTTACACCTGGCTGAGGTTCGGGTAGTTTTAGCTTTGTAGGCCTATATGCGGTGGGCTAGTCTACTGTAGCCCTAGATAGCACATTTGCTGTGGCATATGCTAGTCTACTAAATGTATGGGAAAGTGGGGTAAGTTGAGACATTTATAAAAAAAATATATAAAAAAATCTGCATATCTCCCTCAAGGGAAATTTGACTTGGTAAAAATCAGTTTTTTTGGACCTAACTTGCTTACAACCTTTTTCCCATGACATGATGACCTCTTCCTAAATATTTGGTCAAATTATAAATTTTGTATAGAAACAAGGCTGGCTCAGCTTACCCATTTAGCTCAACTTACCCCGCTCTCCCCTATCCTGAAAATCTATATTATAGTCATGTTTTTTTAAATGTATATTTCATCATAGAGTAGTTTCAGAACATTTTTATGAGAGCTAGAGATGGTTATTTTCTTCCAGATTTCCTCATGTGAATAAAAATCATTTATAATTTATTGCTGCAAAACAAACATGGAATCTGGGTTCAATAACATGTTCTCTACTGCCCTCGTTTTGTATTTTCACGTGTGAAGTAGTCTACACTGTATCTCATTTGGTGCAACACCTTTATTTTGAAAACTGTAGGATATTGTAGCCTACAACTATTGACCGACTTTCCCAAGGCCTGACTATAAATGCAAACCATGTTTTTCCATCACTCTTTGTTCCTTGCGCTCCACATTCTTATCCTGGTGGTTTGCTTATTAATGCACAGCAGGCCTATTTTTGTCTGTCTCTCTTTTGAGGGTGTGAAGTTACAGCACACCCTCTCTGTACCCTGCAGACACTAGTATTGACAGGTTCCGACCCCACAGCTATGTGAAGTGAGTGAGAGGATCACAATGACACATTGTGATCTCTATTAACTCAATGCTTTAACACATATCAACCATAAAAACATTTTTTTTTTTTTACTTAAAATACATTTTTCAAAACACTTTAACAATAGTCCCTCCCTATAGCGGCCCAGCTAGCATACTTCGGGTATTCGTACTATCTAAAGAGAAACAATGAGACAGGTATTTCTACATAGCCTCGGGCGACAATCTGACTGAGAATCTGAGCAGCTCGGTAAGTTTTTGCCATTGTTCTGTGTGTGTGTCCCATTGTTTGCCGGGTATTAAGACGGGGGATGATAGAGACACAGATCTAGGTTGTGTGGTTGTTTTGCATAGTCTCTCCTGCGCCAGATTCGTGTCCCTGCTCGTCACACATTCCATGGATGGAACCCATAGTCCTTCCTCGCTCCCTATTACCTTTTCTTCTCCCTTGGTTCCCCTCTACCACTTATTCATGGAATGGGAGATATATGATTGTGTGGAGTGGGGGGCTTACTTTTGTCTTCGAAAACGTCAAACTTGCAGAGTCTCTCTCCCTCCTCTCTTTCTCCATTACTCTCTGTCTAAGAACTGTGTTTTACTTTTACCCCTCTCTCTCTGTCCTCCTCTTTCTCCATTACTCTTTGATCTCATCTGTTTGCAGAAGCCCTTCAGAACAACTCTAATTACATGTAAGTGCAGTAGTTTCTTCCCTCCAGACCAGCTGTGGCGTTCTACTAGGAAACCAAAGTGTTTTATATGTACGTTACGCTGTTTTGCATGTAGCCCAATGGTCTCTACACATGGATATGTGTGTGAACGGATGTTTTATTCCTAAATGTAGCACCACCTCAGACACTGCTTTCAGTCAGCCAGTACAACTGATGACATGCCCTTTCACTGACCTGTCTTCAGTCAGTTTTTTGGGGAAGCCACAGGAGGATCAGTCGCTCAATCATATTTTCATTCATACAGCACGTTTTAACCAATACATTTGTCTATTGTGTCCTTTTATCTCTCTGCTAACCTCCTTCTCTCCCCTCCTCTTCAGGAAGGGCCATGGTATCCACGGCAGAGTATGGCAAAACGTCGTGGGAGCTGTCGGTCCAGGTAGACCAGAGAGATGGAGACGAGGGCATGAGGTTTAAACTCCGAGTCAAGGGAGACCTGCACATTGGAGGACTCATGCTCAAACTGGTGGAGAAGATCAGTGAGTCTCTCTCTCTCTCTCTCTCTCAGCCACAGTACTAGACTGGAGAACACACCCTGGTTTGTCCTACATTCCTCTATACTGCTGAGTAGTATTGTTTTCCCACAATGCTTCAGTACCACAGCCTGAAAGGCTGAAGTTCACCACTTTATCTCTTATCTATTCACCTGGGAGAAATATCCCAGAGACTCTATTCCCTGTGTCATGCGCTATATTTGACAGTTATTATGTCTACAAAATGAGTGCCCTACATGGGCAATAGGGTGTGATTTAAGACACAGGCTGTGTTTTATCCAGGATGATTAGACATTAGGGACTTCCTCATGGGAAGACGGCATGAAAGTGGCCTAAGGCAAGGTGTGTTGTGTTTGTGACGTCGTCGTTAAGTAGGCATATGACTACATGTATATGATTAAGCCATATATGACTCAGTGGCCAGTCATCAGACTAGACTAACAGTGGTCTGGGTTTAGCTGTAACGCTCACAACATGATGTCTTAGAGAATCATCAAGCCACACCCATCTGCTTCCTGTGGGGACTTCTTATGCCTGCTGCAGGTGGTTTGTTTGGCGTAAACTTATGGGCAGAAGCTTTCTCGTGTAGTCCGAAACGTACACATACTCCATGCTGAAATATCAATTTGAATTGTGGATGAAATATAAAATGATACGTGTTTAATGGCAACGTTTGTACTTTGAGAAAATGCTGTCCTTTTACCCAACCATAACCCCTCTCTTTCTCTCTCTTTCTCTCTCTTTCCCTCCTCTCCCTCTCGCCGCCAGAGGCTCCTCAGGACTGGTCAGACCATGCTCTGTGGTGGGACCAGAGGAGTTGTTGGCTGCTGAAGACCCACTGGACCCTGGACAAGTATGGTGTCCAGGCGGACGCTGACCTGCGCTACACTCCCCAGCACAAACCCCTGTGCCTGCAGCTGCCCAACATGAAAACGGTCAAACTCACTGTCAGCTACTCTGCCGTCGTCTTCAAGACCGTCGCTGAGATCTGCAGAGCGCTCAGTGAGTACCCTAACCGGGCAATAGTGCAGCTCCGAAAGAACTAGATCACTGTTTTAATATGGTGAAGTTCCCAATACGGGAAATGTTAGGGGCTCGGACCTATGGGGTAGGGGTTTAAATCTAGATGTAAGGATATAGGGCTAGGAGTCTAGGATCCAGGAGTCAGATAGGGTGCAGTGTCTCTCCTTGACCTGGTCTTCCTTTTTCCAGGCGTCAGGAGGCCATAGGAGAGGGAAGGGGTTAGGGTGTAGTCTAGAGGTCGGATCTCTCCTTGACATTCTTCTCTCTCCTCCAGACATCAGGAGGCCAGAGGAGCTGTCCCTGCTGAAGCCTCCAGATGACCCGTCCAAGAAGAAGAAGAAGAAAGACAAGAACCCAGCACTGGATGACATCTTAGATATGGACAGCATCAGCGGAGGCTCTGGGGGAACAGGTGAGAGACACAGTGTTGTTAGCGTTTTTTAAGCATATGAATACAATGTTAATGATGTGTTGTTAGATGTACTGTGTCTTCAATGGTCAGATTCTTCCAATCTGTTTTCATGTGATGATTTTTCAACCAAGTTAGCCAGTTAGCCATATCCTGGTGACAGCCCGTCCCTGCATTAGCCAACCCCTTTATTGTCGTCTCTCTGTCAATATAGCTTTGTTATATCATAGAAACCATCAGGCCCTTGGGCCAAGTTATCCCCATTGAGAAGTTAGGCTGGCTCAAACTCTCCTCATATCCCGATGGTCTGTTTTCAATCACGCTGTGAAGGGATTTAATATATCACTATTGCAACACAGTCATGGTTGCGAACCTCTGGCTAACTCAAAGTGGGTAGCTACTGACTTTTATGTCTCACACCACCACCAGATTCCGCCCACATGGTGGCTTCTGTAGACTTCTGAAACAATCTAAGAAGGAATGGAGAATTCTATAAAGTTTCTGAAGATCTAAAAGAACACAGCAAGCATCAAGGAAATCTGAAAGAATAGAAGCTACAGTTCACTGCTTTGTTCTCAAGGCTTTCGTTACCGCTTACTCTGAAACGCAGGCACACACACACTTTCTGAGTCGGTGTGAGTGTACAGTAGCTACGGTATAGGGCAGCTGAGGATTCCACACCAACTCATAAAACCAGCCTCATTTTGACAGTTGCTCTGAACCATTTCAAAGGAATTATTTCTGAGTTAAAGGCCCTGCTGCTTTTAAACAAATGCAGATAGGGCCATTTCGCCCCCACAATCCTCTATGCTCCCATGAGGCCTCACTCCTAGGCTAAAGGCGAAACTGATCTCACACAGAGCCTTTATGAATATGGGCTCTGAGTTGTATCTCCTCCTCCATCTGACCCCTCCAGGCAGTCCCCTGTACAGTAAGACTATGGTGCCCACCTACGACCCAGAGAACGGGACTCCTGCCTCGGCCACCAGCCTGTGGTTTGGGGACAACCCACTGACCTCCAGCCAGCCCAACCTGCCCCCTGCGGAGCTGTCCAAGATGTACCAGCAGCTGTCCATGGTGGATAAAGCCATCATCAACGCAGGGTAAGAGTTACTCAGAAACAAAAACTCCATTGGAACGAATAAACCTTGAGGGGAACCAGAATTATTGGCTGGACAGGTAGAAAAGACGCTAGTTGTTGCTATGCTGGAGGGCACTACTCTGTCTCTCCCCTGAGCACATAACTTCCTGGTTGACTGTGACATGCTGCTGGTGTGATTGACAGGTGGCTGGACTCCTCCCGCTCCTTGATGGAACAGGGCATTGGAGAAGATGACAGACTGCAGCTACGCTTCAAATACCACTGCTTCTTCGACCTCAACCCAAAGGTTACCCTAACCCCTAACCTTAACCCAAAGTGGGAGTTTGAATACCACTGAACCTCAACCCTATGGTGAGACTAACTGTAACCATAACCCCACGCCTAACCCTAACATTGACTGATTTGTGTGTGTTTTCAGTATGATGCTGTGAGGATAACCCAGCTGTATGAGCAGGCTCGCTGGTCCATCCTACTGGAGGAGATTGACTGCACTGAGGAGGAAATGCTAATGTTCGCCTCCTTACAGGTAGACACACACAAACTCAAACCTGCCCACGCGCACGTCACACATTCAAACATACACGCACACATAAACACTCGCGAGCGCGCATGAACACACACACACACACACACACATACTCTCACACTATTGTCCATCTGGGAGATCCGGTTTGGAGTCTCATTCCAAGAGAAGGCCTGTTGGGACAGGAGGAAAATCCCATAGGAAAGAGGGAGGGAGGGACATCACCCTGTACTCCTCTGGGTGAGGAAAATATGAGAATATATAACTAACAAAAACCTTTGAAGCCAAAAACCTATGACTGAAACATGTTAAATGTTCTTCATCTCTGACTTTGATACCATTTTACATTTTTAACAATTTAGTCATTTAGCTGACGCTCTTCTCCAGAGCATACATTTGAATATCTTTTTCCATGTTCTAAGCTGATATAAAAACCGTTGTGAAATCCCTGAGATGGTTATTGCTTTCACCTGCATAATTACTAGAATCACAGGGCTCTCTCTTCCTCCCAGTCTTGTGTTATCATCTGGCCTCAAGTGTTGAACTAAAATCTGTTTTTAGGGTTCAAACCTGCCATTTAGACAGCTAAAGGCTGGGTATATTTCATTTTTTCAAAGTTGTCTGTTAGTTTTGTGCTCTTCTTCTCTGTTGTGTATTGTAAAATCTCCTGTTATATCCCCCAATTCCCATCATTCACTGCTGATTATTAATGATTGTCAATATTGTTTCAGTATCACATATGCAAGATGACCATGTCCACGGAACCTCTGGACTTCTCCAACGAACCAGAGATGGATGAAGTAGAGGCTGCCCTATCCAACCTAGAGGTCACACTTGAGGGAGGAAATACAGACAGAATTCTGGTTAGTGTAGATGTCCTACATATGAAGGATTCATATTTTTTTTACATATAAATGATAAACAAGTGTGTATGTCATTTGTTTGCTACCGTTTGTTTTCAACCGTTTCAGAGTGTTCAACACCTGTATTTAAGCAAAGGGTTTGATGGGTAGTCTGCTTAGATTGCATGTCTCAACGTGATGATGTCACTAAGTCACAAGATAATTGACAGTTGCTTGTTCCCGCCCCACAGGAAGACATCACAGACGTTCCAAAGCTGGCAGACTCCCTCAAGCTGTTCAGGTAAATCCTGAGGGCCCCTGTATTTGCCCAGAAACCCAAAATGTATTGTATACTGTACCTCTATGTCTATGTAACAGAAACATAAGTCAAAGAGACCTTGAATGATAAGTGTTAGAAATAAAATGCCATTTCACTTCAGACAAGGAAAGGTTAATGCACTACGCTGTATATGGCCTGGAGTCCGTGACACAGCGGGTTCACACAGCAACATTGAATGTGCAACAGTGTGACTGTGTGGGGACACAACCCGTTCATGTTTTTCCTCACCGAGCTTTTTTGTTGTTGTTTCGTGACCAGGCCTAAAAGACTGACGTTGCGTCCATTTAAGGAGTACTGGTTCGTGTTTAAAGATACCACCATCTCCTACTACAAGAACAAAGAGACAGCCAGCGGAGAGCCGATAGAACAGCTGCATCTCCGAGGATGTGAGGTGGTCCCTGACGTCAACGTGACGGACAAGAAGTTTGGCATTAAACTGCTGCTCCCAGTGGCTGATGGGATGAACGAGGTCTACATCCGCTGTGACAACGTAAGATGCTATTTCTTATTTAAGTTTTTAGTTTATTAGAGTCGGGGCACCACCAACATGACTCCGTTGTTCCTCCTACATATTGCTGTAACATTTTAGTTTTTTTATCCAGGAGACACAGTATTCCAAGTGGAAGGCAGCCTGTACCCTGGCCTCCAAGGGCAAGACCATGGCTTACAGCTCCTACAGGTCAGACTTGTTTTTGCCTAATGCTTCACCTGCCTTGGACCACATTAGTAGGGTTGTGACTGTAAACTGACCAAGGTAAACTGACCAAGAGAAACTGTGATTGGTCAAGGTCGGAGGTGAAGAACATCCAGTCTTTCCTGCAGATGAAAAGTCTGGCGCCCCCTCCTGGTCAGGCTGCTCCAGACTTGGATGCCATGGAGATGAACGCTGAGTGCTTTGTCTCCCCCAGATACACCAAGAAGTACAAGACCAAACAGGTGGGTGTCTATCTTCAATATAGAGTGATCATTCATGATTCTGTGTTTGTGAGCCATAGATGGAGAGAGCATGTCACCAGAGCTCTCCAGAGAAAGAGTTGATTATCTCTGACATGACTCAAGTGACACCATTATACTTATCTCAAATTAAATCCAATTTTATTGGTCACATACACATGGTTAGCAGATGTTAATGCGAGTGTAGCGAAATGCTTGTGCTTCTGGTTCCGACAGTGCAGTAAAATCGAACAAGTTATCTAAAAATTCCCCAACAACTACCAAATACACACAAATCTAAAAGGGATGAATGAGAATATGTACATGTAAATATATGGATGAGCGATCGCCGAGCGGCATAGGCAAGTGGCAACTAGATGGTATAAAATACAGTATATACAAATGATATGAGTAATGTAAGATATGCAAACATTATTAAAGTGACATTATTTAAAGTGACTAGTGATCCATTTGTTAAAGTGGCCAGTGATTGGGTCTCGTGTAGGCAGCAGCCTGTCTGAGTTAGTGATGGCTGTTTAGCAGTCTGATGGCCTTGAGATAGAAGCTATTCTTCAGTCTCTCGGTCCCAGTTGTGATGCACCTGTACTGACCTCGCCTTCTGGATGGAAGCGGTGTGAACATGCAGTGGCTCAGGTTGTTGTTGTCTGATGATCTTTTTTGTCTTCCTGTGACATCTGGTGTCATGGAGGGCAGGTAGTTTGTACCCGGTGATGCGTTGTGCCGACCGCACCACTCTCTGGAGAGCCTTGCAGTTAATGGACGGAGCAGTTGCCGTACCAGGCGGTGATACAGTCCGACAGGATGCTCTCGATTGTGGATCTGTAGAAGTTAGTCAGGGTTTTGGGAGACAAGCCAAAAATTCAAGCCTCCTGAGGTTGAAGCCTCCTGAGGTTGAAGCGGCACTGTTGCACCTTCATCACCACACTGTCTGTGTGGGTGGACCATTTCAGTTTGTTGTTGATGTGTACACCGAGGAACTTAAAGGTTCTTGTTAGCAGGCCGTGACGGTGGCACTGTATTATCCTCAAAGAAGGTGTTTAGATGGTCTGGCAGCAAGACGTCGGTGTCCGTGACGTGGCTGGTTCTCTTTTTGTAGTCCGTGAGTTCCTGTAGACCCTGCCACAAACATCTCATGTCTGAACCGTTGACTCCACTTTGTCCCTGTTCCGGCATTTTGCTTGTTTGATTGCCTTGCGGAGAGAATAACTACACTGTTTATATTCAGCCATAGTCCCAGACCTCTTTCCATGGTTAAATATGGTGGTTCGCGCTTTCATTTTTCCGCAAATGCCGCCATCCATCCACGGTTTCTGGTTAGGGTAGGTTTTGGTTTTCGATTGTTCAGACCAGCGCTGAATGGTTCTAGTCACTGGTACATCCTGTTTTGAGTTTCTGCCTATAAGACGGTGGGAGGAAGATGGCATCGTGGTCGGATTTGCCGAAGGGAGGGCGGGGGAGGGCATTGTATGCATCGCGGAAGTTAGAGTAGCAGAGTTCTCGTGTATTACCCCCACGCGTAGTGCAATCAATATGCTGATATAATTTAGGTAGCCTTGTTCTCAAATTTGCTTTGTTAAAATACCCAACTACAATAAATGCAGCCTCCGGATATATGGTTTCCAGTTTACATAGAGTCCAGTGAAGTTCCTTTAGGGCCATCTTGATGTCTTCTTGAGGGGGAATGTACATAGCTGTGACGATAACTGATGAGAATTCTCTTGGAAGGTAATATGGCCGGCATTTGATCGGGTGAGCAAAAGGACTTGAGTTCCTGTATGTTGTTATGATTTCACCATGAGTCGTTAATCAGGAAGCATACACCCCCCTCTTCCTCTTCCCAGAGAGGTGTTTATCTCTGTCAGCTCGATGCATGGTGAAGCCCGGTGACTGAACCGATTCCGATAACATATCCTGAGAGAACCATGTTTCTAATAATACAACTTAAGATTTACTCGGGTAACAATGTAAGAAATAAAACATTAAAAAAACAAAATACTGCAGTTTCCTAAGGACTCGAAATGAGGCGACCATCTCTGAAGGCACCCAGACCATTCCATTCACTCACCATTTCAGTAGTTTTCTTATTTTTTTCGTTATTGGGTAGATAAGCTTTAATTTTGCAGATTGTAGCTTCCAAAAGTTTGTACACCCCTTCTCATTCCAGTTTTTTTTCTACAGTGTGTATATTTGAGATTTTGTAATGTAGCCACCCTTTGCCTTGATGACAGCTTTGCGAGGGGTAGGGGGGAGTGAATAGTTATGCATGCTCAAGTTTTCTGTTTTCTTGTCTTATTTCTTGTTTGTTTCACAAGAAAAAATATTTTGCATCTTCAAAGTGGTAGGCATGTTGTGTAAATCAAATGAGACAAACCCCCCCAAAATCCATTGAAATTCCAGGTAGTTAAGCAACAAAATAGGAAAAATGCCAAGGGGGGTGAACACTTTTGCAAGCCAACATATTTGTTGCAAGAATTTTGCATAATTTAAATGAGAAATTCTACGTTTTTAATCTGGCGTCGTTTTGTGTATCAGTTCATAAACCATGTGTCATGGAATCATTGTAAATCTCTTCCAACTCTCTTCCAACTGCGCCATATAGATTGCAACTCTTTTGCAATCTATATGGCGCAGCTGTCAATTTTTGGTCCTTAAAGTAAACTGGTATCTGTTTTTATTTAACTATTTTCTTTAACCAATTTTGGTCTTTAATGCAAGGCTGACATAAGTTCCTTACTTTTTCCCCCTTCCATTTGCCTTGGTAAACTACACAGTAATGTAAAAGTTGTATTTTTATTGTAATCCAATACGTAATATAGTACATTTATCATAATTTGGTAATTAGGTTAGGAAAAGTATCTAGATGCTCTGAGGCTGTGGATGGATCCAAATAGTGGATTTAAAAGAAAACAATCATCGTACAATGACACCTTTGTTTTTAAATCCTGGATTTCTAGCCCCTTGATATTATTGTTGGATCTGATTTTTAACAGCTAACATTTAGAAGGCAATAAATATATATGCCGATAGGGGACAACCTTGTTTTATTCCTCTTGACAATTAAAACATTTCTGAGAAGTAGCCATTATTACTATTTTACACCTAGGGTTACTATACATAACTTTAACCCATTTTATAAGAGATTCTCCAAAATTGAAATATTCCAGGCATTAATATATAAACTCCAGTTGTACTTTATCAAAGGCCATTTCAAAGTCAGCCAAGAATACCAGGCTTGTTTTCCCAGATCCATGTAAAAAACCTGTCTGATTTATGATGATGAATAATATAATACATTTTTGTATCACAACACTGAAGTGTAATAGGCCTCCAATTTTTTTATGGACTGGATCTTTATATTTACCACTTGGATCCTGTTTCAGTAATAATGAAATCAGACCCTTTCAGTATTTGTTAGATGATTGACATAATGTCTGTGTGAAGTAACCTAAATGTCCCTTTTCTGTCTCCTGTCCAGCTGACAGCGAGGATCCTGGAGGCCCATCAGAACATCGCCAGGCTCTCCCTCAATGAAGCTAAAATGCGCTTTATCCAGGCCTGGCAGTCCCTGCCTGAGTTTGGTATCAAATACTACATTGTCAGGTACATAAATGTGACCGACCAGGTTCAAACAGCTCAAGACTGTGTTAGCGAGATAAAGCCTGGGAGTTAGCTCAGGGAGCAGGTCCCAGGCAAAGTTACTCATCACACAATCATGGTTCACAAAACCACTATGGCTCCATAAAGATATTATGAATTTGTGTGTGTGTTCCAGGTTCCGAGGCAGTAAGAAGGATGAGCTGATGGGTATCTCCTATAACCGTCTGATCCGTATTGACATGTCCACTGGCCTGCCCGTCACCACCTGGAGGTTCGCCAACATGAGACAGTGGAATGTCAACTGGGAGATCAGACAGGTAAATGGTTCTAGATTGATTGATTGATTGGTTCATTGATTGATTTAATTGATTGATTACTTTTTACAGATTAGGAAGTAATGGATAATAGTTGCCTTTGAGAAACCAGTTTCTCCTGAAAATGTACAGTGGGGCAAAAAAGTATTGTCAGCCACCAATTATGCAAGTTCTCCCACTTAAAAAGATGAGAGGCCTGTAATTTTAATCATAGGTACACTTCAACTATGACAGACAAAAATCCAGAAAATCACATTGTAGGATTTTTAATGAATTTATTTGCAAATTATGGTGGAAAATAGGTATTTGGTCACCTATAAACAAGCAAGATTTCTGGCTCTCACAGACATGTAACTTCTTCTTTAAGAAGCTCCTCTGTCCTCCAATCGTTACCTGTATTAATGGCACCTGTTTGAACTTGTTATCAGTATAAAAGACACCTGTCCACAACCTCAAACAGTCACACTCCAAACTCCACTATGGCCAAGACCAAAGAGCTGTCAAAGGACACCAGAAACAAAATTGTAGACCTGCACCAGGCTGGGAAGACTGAATCTGCAATAGGTAAGCAGCTTGGTTTGAAGTAATCAACTGTGGGAGCATTTATTAGGAAATGGAAGACATACAAGACCACTGATAATCTCCCTCGATCTGGGGCTCCACGCAAGATCTCACCCTGTGGGGTCAAAATGATCACAAGAACGGTGAGAATAAATCCCAGAACCACACGGGGGGACCTAGTGAATGACCTGCAGAGAGCTGGGACCAAAGTAACAAAGCCTACCATCAGTAACACACTACGCCGCCAGGGACTCAAATCCTGCAGTGCCAGACGTGTCCCCCTGCTTAAGCCAGTACATGTCCAGGCATGTCTGAAGTTTGCTAGAGAGCATTTGGATGATCCAGAAGAAGATTGGGAGAATGTCATATGGTCAGATGAAACAAAAATATAACTTTTTGGTAAAAACTCAACTCGTCGTGTTTGGAGGACAAAGAATGCTGAGTTGCATCCAAAGCTTTTGGAGTTTTGGAGTTCACCATACCTACTGTGAAGCATGGGGGTGGAAACATCATGCTTTGGGGCTGTTCTTCTGCAAAGGGACCAGGACGACTGATCCGTGTAAAGGAAAGAATGAATGCGGCCATGTATCGTGAGATTTTGAGTGAAAACCTCCTTCCATCAGCAAGGGCATTGAAGATAAAACGTGGCTGGGTCTTTCAGCATGACAATGATCCCAAACACACCGCCCGGGCAACGAAGGAGTGGCTTCGTAAGAAGTATTTCAAGGTCCTGGAGTGGCCTAGCCAGTCTACAGATCTCAACCCCATAGAAAATCTTTGGAGGGAGTTGAAAGTCCGTGTTGCCCAGCAACAGCCCCAAAACATCACTGCTCTAGAGGAGATCTGCATGGAGGAATGGGCCAAAATACCAGCAACAGTGTGTAAAAACCTTGTGAAGACTTACAGAAAACGTTTGACCTCTGTCATTGCCAACAAAGGGTATATAACAAAGTATTGAGAAACTTTTGTTATTGACCAAATACTAATTTTCCACCATAATTTGCAAATTAATTCATAAAAAATACTACAATGGGATTTTTTTTATATATATTTTTTCTCATTTTGTCTGTCATAGTTAAAGTGTACCTATGATGAAAATTACAGGCCTCTCATCTTTTTAAGTGGGAGAACTTGCACAATTGGTGGCTGACTAAATACTTTTTTGCCCCACTGTATCTATAAAGTACATTAATCAGTAATAATCCATGTTGTTTCATGTCTCCAGGTGGCCATAGAGTTTGACCAGAATGTGTCGATAGCCTTCTCCTGTGTGAGTTGTGACTGCAAGGTGGTCCATGAGTACATAGGAGGATACATCTTCCTCTCAACACGCTCCAAAGACCAGAACGAGACACTGGACGAGGAACTATTCCACAAACTTACTGGAGGGCAGGAATGAACCTGGGACATCAGCTTTCATTTAGTGCCGTGGCGATCAAACATGAGGATTTGTTCCAAGCTGAGACTATCCATGCATTCCAATGCAGTCAATCATTCATGTACTGAAGGCCTGTAAAAAGCCAATACAGAGTCGAGAAAGAATTTAAATGAATTGCTGATATGGTTTTGTAGGCTACATAAATTATATTTTCATATTGTAAGTGCAGAGAAAAGTAGACGTCTTGGTCACAGTACACTACATTTGATTCTAAGACCATCTCTACAAAATGTGTGGACCATCTCTACAAGGCTCATTTGCCTGACGGTTAGGCCTGGCAATTCATTCGGCACATGGGCTGTACATCTTGTCACCTGTTTACCTTGGTGTAGCCCAGAAAAAATCTCTGTGACAACCAGCAGACAGTGGTTGAAGAGGAGGATTTAGGTAGTTTTACTGACACCACATTTTTTAAGTCTTTGATTTCAATGTTGTAGGCTACTTTCACAATCACACTATTGGGCTGCTCATTGCCCTATTTTATACATATTACTTTTATACTGTTTTATAATGTAACATTTGCAATTGTATTACAAGTCCAACAGAATTTCAAAGATATTTCTGGTGGTGGGTTATTATCACGTTGAACGAGACATTTGTTTACACTGGTATTTCTCTTGACTGAACTGCATTGAAATAAACTTGAGAAACATGTTCTGGTCAATTGTTGTCTCTGTAATGGCACAGGTTGAGAGCAGTTCGTGGCGCATCTACAAACAGTAGAATTGTCTTTCTGGCCTTAGATCAGTTATATAACCCCATGTGAGAAAGTTAAAACATCCCTAGACCCATGAGCATGTAAGACCAAAATTGCTCCTTCAGTCTTGATGTCAAACAGATTATACTGTATGTCAACTGTATGAGAATTATGTTTTGAGAATGGATGGAGGCTCATACTATGGAAGCCCATTCCCGCCATGAAATAAATCAATAAAAATGCTGATACTTTGCTGATACAAAATGTTGAGATACTAACTCAAATGTTTTAGAAAGTAGGGCATGCTTAAGTTTCTTAATTTGTAACATTGTGTGGTGATTTCAGAGGTGAAACCACAGGTCCAAGGTGTGGTGGGGAGTATTTCAATGAACAGTCATGAATACATCATTTCACATTTCATAGTTGCCTGCAATATAGTGTTGGAACAGATGGGTCCTACCCAACAGTACTTTATCTTTATTTTAAACGCTTTTGTGTCAGTAGTTGTTGTTAAAGCGAATCAAAAGCTTATGCTAGCTCAACACGTTGCCGTCGGCCCTGCTTTTCTGATCTCTGCACCATGGACAGATGGAATCGCCACATAAATGCTACAAATTAAGTCATATATCCTGTATGTACTGCTGTCTTGAAATGTCAAGTTAGTATCTTGAAATTTCATGTTAGTCTCTTTAAATGTCGAGTTAATTTCTCTAAATGTTTAGTTAGTATCTCGAAATTTGTATTGTATCAACAACAAAAATATATTCGTGGCGGGGATGACTAGCTAAAACACAGCCACGACCGGAAGTGCCTTTTCCGTAAGCAGGTTAAGATCATTTATACAGCAGGTTAGGATAATGAATGTAGCCGGTAAGGAGAATGAGGTTTTGGTTCGGGATTATTATATTATGATGTGCTACAAAAGCCACACTTCCGCTAGTAGTCTTCTAGTCACAAACGAAATTGATATTTCTGAAGTCGATTTTCCCCCTGTTTTCTCGAGCACCTATCGGAAGCTAGAAAATCCTGGTACTTCTCTACCATTGGAGGATACGCTCTACGAACATCAATGAGCCAATCAGAGTCGAGTACGATGAGCGATTGATACAGCGTCGACTAATTGTCCTGAATGCTAAGGAAATGCAGGCTAGCACGTGGGTAAATTCAGTAGGCGATCTCTCCCAAAAATACTTGATTTCAGTACATTACTATTCTCTTTGGTGATTTAAAACTCACATTCTAGTGGGTGAAAAATCGACTTTACTACTAAGCTAGCTATCAAGCTTTCTAATGGCGGACAATGGCGATAATGACTCCCAGCACAGAGTGAATGAGGGTGACTACGTAGTACTGAAACGGGGAGACATCTACAAAGCTGTGCAGATTCAAAAGAAAAAGTGAGTCCTCACACAACTTTGCACATGCACAATCGCATTATCTGTTGATTTGCGTTCGCTAACAATGCTTCACAGTCAAGTCGAACCTTTTGCCTGTACTAGTGTTACTAGTTTGCAAGCTATGTCTGGTGGATTAGCATTGTCCAATTGTCATCATTGCTTGCTAGCTAGGAGTAGGATACTCCGCCACGTAACTTTAACGTAGCATTTTTACATTTATAGAAGAGAATGTCATGTTGCCAGCTTCAAGCTGGATGACATATTGGCAGTACTCCAGTTGTGTAGTCAGTATAGTGTATCACAGTGGACTCACTGTGTTGTCAATGTGCGTTTTGAGATTATCTGACATGTCTTCTTCCCAACCCCAGGAAAACAGTATTTGAAAAGCAGTGGTTCTTCCTGGACAATGCAGTGGGGGAGTTGTATGGGACCACCTTTGAAGTTGTGACTGGTGGGATACTGCAGCCACGGAAACCTAAATGCGTCGAGAGCTCTGCAGGTAGCTACATGCCGACAACGACAATCTCCATTATTCTCGCATTCCAGTAGGGATTCAGTTGTCCAGGCACCGAGTTGATGTCTGTGTCTTGTTTTTGTGCGCCTCTTTAGATGCCAAGGAAGCAGGAATGGACAACAGGAACATTCTGGATGATGGGAAATCACAGAAACTCACCAGAGACGATATTGAGACCCTCAAAGAGCAGGGTCTGAAGGGACAGGTACCTCTGGATATATGTGGATTAGTTGTCACTAGCCGGAAGTGGAGATACTGGACTGACGTGGTTACACGTAGTCTGCGGTTGTGAGGCTGGACTCTAAAATGACATTGGTAGAGAAATTAACATTAAATTATCTGGCAACAGCTCTGGTGGACATTCCGGCAGTCATCATGCCAATTGCACGCTCCCTCAACTTTAGACATCCGTGGCATTGTGTTGTAACAAAACTGCACATTTTAGAATGGACTTTTGCCCCCAGCACAAGGTGCACCTGTGTAATGATCATGCTGTTTATTCAGCTTCATATTATGCCACACCTGTCAGGTAGATGGATTATGGCAACGGAGACATGCTCACGAACGGGGATGTAAACAAATTTGTGCACAAAATTTGAGAGAAATAAGCATTTTGTGCATATGGACAATTTCTGTGATCTTTTATTTCAGCTCATGAAACATGGGACCAACGCTTTACATGTTGCGTTTATGTTTGTGTTCAGTATGCGTTGGAAGTCATGGTGAAAGATTTGTTTATGTTGAGGATGCTCCTCTGACTTCACTTTCCATAGGAAATAGTCCAGCAGCTGATAGAGAACAGTACAACATTCAGGGACAAGACTGAGTTTGCACAGGAGAAATACATCAAGAAAAAAAAGAAAAAGTGAGTCAGTGGAATATATAGATATATATATACACGCACACACTCCAGGACCGGGGTTAGTGATGAATGAAATAGGCTTTCTGAATGTCTTGTGTTCTGTTCCCTCCAGGTATGAGAACAGTGTGATGGTTCTAAGGCCCTCCTGTCGTGTCCTGGCTATGATGTACCACGGCAGAGAACCAGGGAAGATATGGTGAGTGTAGCCACCATGCCAGCTAAGTCATACCGAGGCCTATTTGTAGGTCCTGATGTTTTTTCCTGGCTAGGTCAAGTGGTCAGGAAAACCTCTGGGCCCAAATTCAGTTTTTATTAAGAGAAGTTCCTCTCTGTATTGTATGTGGTTGTTGTAGTAACCAAGACTGTGTCTCTGCCTCCCTCCACCAGCCACCTGCGGTATGACACCCTTGCCCAGATGTTGACTCTGGGGAATATCCATGCAGGCAGTAAGGTGCTGGTGTTTGAGACCTGTGCTGGACTGGTGCTGGGGGCTGTCATGGAGAGGATGGGAGGTAACTGGACTATAGAAATGTCTGGAAGTATCATGGCTAGACCTGGCATGACCTGCATTTAAAATGGCACCCTATTCCCTATATAGTGTAGTAAGTTTGAACAGAGCCTCAAAAGTCGTGCACTATGGAGGGAATAGGGTGCCATATCGGACTCGCACATGATGGCTTAATTCTGCATGGTTTATGAATTGTGTTTGCTCTGTTGCAAGCCGGTCTATTCCATGTCTATGTTTACCATGCTCTGACTGCCATGTCAGCAGTCAACGTTTTATGTTCAATATTTCAATTGGAAGGTCCTGTAACGAATAGACATTTTTTCATTACATTTTAGTCATTTAGCAGATGCTCTTATCCAGTGCAACTTACAGTTAGTGCATTTACCTTAAGATAGCTAGGTGGGTCTAGAGCTGCTGCGGTGACCGTATGCCACACCGGCAGTCATGAGTCACGACCACAGTAAAATGCACTCTGGACCAATGTTCAGTCTAAGCTGCGTGTGTGCACACAGTAGCCCCGAGACTGCTTCGCTGCTCCCCAGGACTGCTTTATAGAGCGAGGAGAGAAGCACGAGATTGAACTTCACTTAACTAACAGGGAAAACTTTCTAGAGTTAACACTATCAACGTTTCCCTTTCCTGTGGCAATGGTGATCTAATCAACGCAATATTAGCCACTTCCAATGCAACAGAACGAAACAAACAATGCAAGAGATTTTGTTGTAGGCAGAATGCATCAGAGTAGGATTCTACACAGACAGTTGCGACAACCAATCAGAGCTGCAGTAGGCCTATATGCAAATAGACCATTGCCATATATGGATCTGCCATTTACTTTGAACTGGACTGTGTTGATATCTGTGGTCGTGAGTAGGGTTGTGGTGGTCATGAAAGATTGTTAGCCGGTGATTGCCAAGCAAAAAGCTGTCGGTCTCACAGTAATTGACCGTCAATTAACATAAACACATTTAGCATCTCCTGGCTTCCACACACCGCCTACAAGCCATTTTTAAAGGTCTAATAAATCCATGTAATATAGCCTACACCTTCACAATAAATCCATTATTTATTTAAAATAAAAAAGCGTGATATTAAGAAAATGTAGTCTTATTTCAGAATAACAGAATAGCATACTCTGAGTTGTCCTTATGTTATGTCTGATGTGTCTATACCAAATAGCTGTGGGCTACAGTAGTTCATTTAGCAGGCAAGATTTGCTTATAATTCCGTGGCCTTATTTTGTAGTATGAAGAATACAATTGAACAAAGCTGAATAAAATATATTTTCTCCAAACAATTCGAGGGAGTGCGCACATGAGGCTATTCTGCGTTGAGCGGTTAACAAAGAAATAAGTACTCCTATATGCTTAATGTGGAGTTATTAAACAAACTTTTTATTTGTGCTACAAACGTTGGGCTGTATGTTTTGATATTTAATACATTCTAAGGCTGCATGATGAGACTTTAATGATGATTTGAAAAAAGTTGCTTGAAAGGCATGAGCTCTGCTTTTTTTGCGCAGGCTGTACACACTTCATCAGTCTCTCATTCACAATTTGACAAGCACTTTATAATTCCTCAAATTTCACGGCGGCATACCCTTTGTGGCCGTAATGCACCCTAAACAAATCCATGCCTTTTGCGGCCCGGAGTGCTGCGTTGTGCCTTTCTCCGTGAGTCTGCTGCGCAATCCGTAGCGTCTCACTCTCGTGGCTGTCGGTCACGTGATCGGGTCTTTCTCACCAGGATACAAGTGAAGACAGACACATTGGGGACGTAACTGCGTGCGTCCTTGTCCAATTCCGAGGTACATATTGAAGATATTGGAAGAACTCTCCACATTTACTTTTCGTTAGGCCTACTCATCTTGTTGGCTAATGGACAGCAAAAGCACTAGCCTATGTCAATCTACTGTCCCCCATAGTATGACGTATTCTGTGCGAGAAATAAATATTCCATACATAGTCTGGGACAGTTGTGGGATGCGATAGATCCCAAATTAATACAACCACAAGCATCAAAACAACTTTTTAATGCAATGTGGCTGACGCAACAGATCAGAACGTTTAGCTTAAAATGTTGATAAACTATTAGGCTATTTCTTCACATTATAAGTGAAGCAATGAGCACATGGTAGGGAGGCCATAAGCACTGACTGTTCCATTAGTGGAAAACACCATTATCAAAAGTGACCACAAATACGATTATGCATGTAATGCTTTTATTATAAAGGCTCATTTTTATGGTGAAAACAATCTTCCCCAAACTTGAAACTCACTCGCTGCTTATGTATCCCAGTTAGACTCTAAACCCCCTGTAAAGCGGATTAATGTGCTTCATTTTAAGAAGTTATTTGGCCACTTTAGTTGTGATACAAACCTTATTAAAACATATAAGCCTATGGGCTAGGCTACATAAGGTGTGCGACTATGATTTGAAGAAGTCGACAAAAAAAGGCATTGTTTCTTATTATTCACAAGTGATAATAATATAATTTTATTGTTTTAAAAAATATATATTTTCCTTAACTGCATTGTTGGTTAATGGCTTGTAAGTAAGCATGTCACTGTAAAGTCTACTACACCTGTTGTATTCGGCGCATGTGACAAATATGATGATTTGGTATAATTCACAAGTGATAGGCTAATATTGTCACCCATCAGACTATTCTTGATTTAATCTAGCCTTTTACATACCAAGTAATATGTATGACATTTGTTTTGATTTAGAATGGACCATTATCATGCACCTGTATCAAAACATAAATGCACTTAAATTGCAAATGGAGGACGCTTTTTCCCGTTGGTTATTTTCATGCCTGCCAGGTAGGCTATACTCATGTTGTAAATATAAGCAGTGTGCTTAATATTAGGAAAGTTGAGAAATAAATATAGTAGGTCTAGCCTATAGAAAGCTGATGGGATGCTCATCTTTTTATTAGCAGCCATCACTCTGTTTTCTTCCGCAATTGCGTAGCCTATAGAAATGTTGTGCAACATGAGCTCCTGGGCTCTCATTAAGTGTTTGATTAGATTTTTCCAAACATTTGCATTGATGTCAGAGCGATTAGTGCTGAGTACCAGGCAGTTAGCAAGTTTGGTAGGCTACTAATGACCAGCAGCATCATCGGAGCTTGGAGAAGCCGTGACTAAACGGTCATTTGGAATTTGACTGTCTTCATGACTCGTGACCGCCGGTAGATGCGCATGTGTTGAGATCAAAGCGAGAGCTGCTTGTAGCCACGTGTGCACGTTTTGTTCACATCCTTTGCTAGTTAGTGATTTATTAGCCCAGTTATAGATCATTTGTAGGCAGCAATAGGGGAGTGATTGCTTCCTTCAAGAGCACAACATGTGTACATTTCTAGACATATTTGAAAAAGCAAGTCAGGTAAAGAGCCTTTTTTTTTGTCTTAAAGGGGCAGTGTTGTATTTTGAAAGTGGATTGAATACGCTAAGTGGCCAATAGGGAGAGGGTAGCATTTGTCTGATTCTCTGTATTAATGGCATGGGAATAATAATGCATTTAAAAAAATAAATAAAAAACGGTTTGAGTTTACTGCATATTACACACAGCAGAAAAACATCAAACAAAACGGATTTCAGATGTCTTTGGTACATAA
Organism: Oncorhynchus kisutch; assembly: GCF_002021735.2. Classification (NCBI taxonomy): domain Eukaryota; kingdom Metazoa; phylum Chordata; class Actinopteri; order Salmoniformes; family Salmonidae; genus Oncorhynchus; species Oncorhynchus kisutch. The sequence goes on from NC_034185.2 coordinate 38,489,881, forward strand.
TTGGTCTAGCCTATACTCCGAAATTAAATTAATGATAGTAATTGCCTTTAAGTGTGGACTGTATTACCCACGATTCTGGGAGGGAAAGTATCGCCCTAGGCGATGCTGTTGGTTCATTGATTTTGCAGGGCGGCTTACAGTTGTCCTACAATTATAGAGAATTTGTATTTGGTTATGAATGGCCTAGTAAAAGTGAATTTTGTGTATTTTCATAATTAATAGGCTGACACATTACCTTTTAGCTATTACAGAATATCTCACCACTGTGCTTTTCCATATCATCTCCTTCATTCCCTTCTCGTGCATGCAGAGCAGTGGAGGCTGCTGAGGGGAGAACGGCTCATAATAATGTCCAGAACGGAGCAAATGGAATGGCACCAAACACCTAGAAACCATGTGTTTGATGCATTTGATCCCATTCTACTGATTCCACTCCAGCCATTACCACAAGCCCATTCTCCCCAATTAAGGTGCTACCAAACTCCTGTGGCACAGATGGCCTGTCAACATTTTAATGAAATATGTTTTGTTTTGAAAACAAAATTGATGTTGATGTTCCCGAACAGATGTAACTTGTTTTCCCAAATTAAGCACTGGGTATCTGCAAATTATATTGGGCGGAATATAATTTGTCGCACAGCGAGAATATGTTCCTCAAACAGTGGTTGATGTGTGGAGTAAAATACAGTGTCGTGAAAAAGTATTTGCCCCCTTTCTGATAACATTCAGTTTTTTAAATAGAGATGATCAGATCTTTAACCTTGCTGCATGACCCAGCTGCGCTTCAGCTCACAGATGGATGGCCTGTCATTGTCCTGTAGAATTCTCTGACACAGAGCAGAATTTATGGTTCCTCCTTTTAAGGCAAGTCGTCCAGGTCCTGAGGCAGCAAAGCATCCTCAAACAATCACACTACCACCACCATGCTTGACCATTGGTTTGAGGTTCTTACTATGAAATGCAGTGTTTGGTTTTCGCCGGGCATAATGGGACCCATGTCATCCAAAAAGTTGACTCAATTATGACAAAAGCACCTGGAAGCACCTGGAGGATGATCAAGAATCTTGAAAGAATGTTCTATGGACAGATGAGTCAAAAGTATAACTTGGACGACATGGGTCCCATTTATAGTCTTATCGTGCAGCCCAGATCTTTGGATTTCTACGTTATTCTAAGGTTTGTGTCATTCACAACTTAAGTTGCCAAATAACTCTTAAGTCTAGCATATAGGACTTGTTTCAAGTGATCACTTTTACGCTCAACATATCCACTTATCCATATCCACATATGCGCACTCGATCCGGATTGGGGAAAAATATTGGTTCTATTTTTTTTCACCTAAGTTTAATTATATTCTTCTTACTATAAAATAATTGCACAGGACTTATAAGCATAGTTTGTCTTCAAAATGCAGAAGCCTACAGTCTATGGCACGGCACTGTGACATCACATACAATAGGCCAATTACATTCTGTTCTTCTGAAATACATTTTCCTCGTCATAACCTTTCTTTAGATCTGCCTAAAATAAATCATGTATTTATTGTGGTATTTTCCAAAGGCGCGCATCAGCAGCTTGTATTCATTGAGGCATGGAAATGCTAAATGTGCGTGTGTTAATTAACGGTAAATTACCGTGAGACAGGCAGTCTTTTGCATGACAATAACCAGCGGACAAAATTTCATGACTGCCACAGCCCTACGTGGCGTATTCAGACCCCTTGACTTTTTCCACATTTTCTTACGTTACAGCCTTATTATAAAATGGATAAATAATATAATCTGCATAATTAACACACTACCCCATAATGACAAAGCGAAAACAGTTTTTGTTTTGCAAATGTATAAAAAATAAACATACCTTATTTACATAAGTATTCAGACCCTTTGCTATGATACTCAATTTAGCGCAGGTGCATCCTGTTTCCATTGATCATCTTTGAAATGTCTACAGCTTGATGGGAGTCCACCTGTGGTACATTTATTTGTTTAGGAAAGGCACACACCTGTCTATATAAGGTCCCACAGTTAACAGTGCATGTCATGGGAAAAAAACAAGCCATGAGGTCAAAGGAATTGTCCGTAGAGCTCCGAGACAGGATTGTGTCGAGGCACCGATCTGGGGAAGGGTACCAAAACATGTCTGCAGCATTGAAGGGCTCCAAGAACACAGTGACCTCCATCATTCTTAAATGGAAGAAGTTTGGAACCACCAAGCCTCTTCCTAGAGCTGGCTGCCCTATGGTCACTGATAGAGCTCCAGAGTTCTTCTATGGAGATGGTTGTCTTTCTGGAAGGTTCTCCCATCTCTGCAGCACTCCACCAATCAGGCTTTTATGGTAGAGTGGCCAGACAAGCCACTCAGTAAAAGGCACATGACAGCCCACTTGGAGTTTGCCAAACGGCACCTAAATGGCTCAGACCATGAGAAACAAGATTCTCTGGTCTGATGAAACCAAGATTGAACACTTTGGCCTGAATGCCAAGCGTCACTTCTGGAGAAAACCTAGAACCACCCCTACGGTGAAGCATGGTGGTGGCAGCATCATGCTGTGGGGATGTTTTTCAGGGACTGAGAGACTATTTAGGATCAAGGGGGGGAAATGAACGGAGAAAAGTACAGAGCGATCCTTGATGAAAGCCTGCTCAGGACCTCCGACTGGGGCAAAGGTTCACCTTCCACCAGGACAATGACCTTAAGCACACATCCAAGACAACCCAGGTGTGTCCTTGAGTGGCCCAGCCAGAGCCCGGACTTGAACCCAATCGAACATCTCTGCAGCAAAGCTCCCCATCCAACCTGACAGAGTTTGAGAAGATCTGCAGAGAAGAAAGGGAGATACTCCCCAAATGCAGGTGTGCCAAGCTTGGAGCGTCATACCTGTCATGACTCTCCTGGTCGAGTATCCAGCCCTCAGATCAGCTTGGCAAATGGCTGACAGATAGCCAGACCCCATCTCTCCCACAGGAGAGGACTGGACTGCTGGGCTGGTTTTGACACCTTAACACTCATAAATTAGGGAGGAGGGTAATTTATCTTCTGCTCTCTAGTATTACCAAAGCAATGCCTTTGTCCCCTCAAGACTTTTGCCGCAAAAAAACAATAACACCCAAAAAGTGAATCTTGGAACAATATTTCTGTGATAGGCATGTTAGGAATGGTCAGTGTGGATCTAAATAATAGTAATGTCATATTGTTTATTTTGTGATGTCATTAACTGTATAACGAAAATACTGTAACTTAGGAAGGAAACCCCCTTTGACGGTTAAGTTTCCATCCAATTTGATGTTAATACAATATGAAGATGGGAGTGTAATTTTGGTTTTCTAACGAGATCATAATTTTAACTAAGCTACGCTCCAAATGAGGTCAGAGGAGTGTTTCAGTGTGGTGGAACTGCCCTTTCTGACCAGAGTGCTTAAAAGAACTCGCTAAGAATGAACATATTCAGACCAGCAGACGGACAGCGTGAGCTCAACGTTACGAATGGTTGAAACTCTGAGACTCAACACGAGGTGAGAAGATAACCTCCACTACGAGACCAGAAACATTCAGTCTGCAGCTGTGCCTGTGAAAGTGGTCCCAGAACTTTGACTAAAGACACGAGGTGGGAAGGAAGAAATCCCATCTCAGACAATCACTGGCGCATCTGAGTAGGTATTCTACTTGAACACTCCACTACCAGAGAAGCTCTACAACTAAGAAGGACATGGTGACCTCAGGTGGACAAGCCGAAGCCTTACACCGATGCATGAACTATAACTACCCTGTCCACATAGAAGGGTTGATTGGTTCAACAGAGATAGATGACAAAGACATCTACGTGTTAATATATACATTGCATTTCTTATCGCATGGGCGCTGGTTAGGGTATTAAGTATTCTGATTACTGTGAGCGTAGTTTCCAAATGTATGTACGATAAGTTTGACTCTTTTTGTCTCTCCCTCTTTTTATCTACCCCTCCTTCTCCGTATGTGTAACAAGCCATCACATTGTGTCAGTCCACTAGGGACTTTTGTCTCATGTAAGTGTGTGTGTGTGTGTGTATTCTGTTATTATTATTTAGTTAGTTAATAAATTATCTAAATACATTTGTGTTGTACTGAATGATCAGAAAAGGCTGGGGTTCTTGCGGATTCAAGAGGTCTGCGACGTTCAGAATGAGACTATGTATGAGGTAATGATTAATAAATGACTGTTATTGATATATCTTATACCATTTCCCAAATTAAACTCAAGATAACTCGTTAAATAACTTCTCCCGTGGTGCCCCAAATTCCTTATGAGTTAATTGCTACATGAATAATTTAATCAGGTAACAATTAAACAGTTTGAGTCGATAACAGTCATCACATTAATGAAAGTCCCGACATACCCAAGAATACTTGAGTCTGTAGTTGCTGCCAAAGGTCCTTCAACAAAGTACTGAGTAGTGTCTGAATACATAAGTAAATGTGATATTTCAGTTTTATTTTTCATTTAGCAAAAATTCTAAAAACCTGTTTTGCTTTGTCATTATGGGGTATTGTGTGTAGATTGAGGTGGGGGACACGATTTAATCCATTTTAGAATAAGGCTGTAACGTAACAAAATGTTGAAAAAGTCAAGGAGTCTGAATATTTTCCGAATGCACTGTATCATCGTCATAGTAAACATTTTGCCTCAAAATAGCTATCAGCAAAGTCCGCTAATAAGGGGGAGGATTAAAGTGCGGGTGTTAGTTTACGAAAGCCATTTTTTTTGTTAGGGTGTGGAGTGGCGCGAGGGGGGACGGGGGGCGCTGTGGGATTATTTAAGATACTCTTTGAAGAGATAGGGTTTTAGATGTTTTCGGAAGATGGGCAGGGACTCTGCTGTCCTAGCTTCAGAGGGAAGCTGGTTCCACCATTGCTGCACAATACAGTCCTATTTGACTAAGATCACAATATGGTGTCAAAAGTGCTTCAACCTGATCAAATATAACACAGGAGAGATTATTTCACAGAAAACAATCATGTTCCTTGTAGAGAACGAGATATCGATATATCGGGCTGATGTTGTCCTTTTCTTGTGTATCAGCCCTTCTTCTGCGAGTCTACATATCAAAACTGCTGCTATGCCAGCTGCCACTAAACGCATGAGCCACGAGCACTGCACATTACTGAGGAATGTTTTGCTGGGAAAATTAGCAGCAGGTATGAATTGACACAGTGACCAAAATCAAACTCCTGTTGCAGATATTAGTTTAATTAATTCACTAATAAGCCTTGTCAATGTGCCTAGACATGGATGCAATAAGAAAGCTTACTAGCTAAGCAGATAGCTATGTGACCTTTTAGGAAAGATTACGTCTCTGTGGTGTTGGCTAGCTAGCTATATTAGCTGGTTAGATAAACATGATGTTAAGATATCAGATAGCTAGCTACGTTGGCTAATAGCTCCTAACGTTAGTTAGTTGGTTACCATTTTGATTGTGCACCAAGTGAAATGAGCGATGGAGGGAGATGTGATAGGGAGCCGGAGTTAAGGCGTCTGGCGTTTTTTTTTTCAGCTGTTCGGGCACAAAAAAAATGTCTGTAGCAAGCCGAAGTCTACGCCAATTTGTCTGTGAACGGTTAACAGTAGGGATTCTGCAATAAAGTCTTCGAAGTCATTCAATGAGAGACGATTCATTTTCATGCACATTTTTTCATTGAGAAATACTGCACTGTAAAATTGCGTGACTAAAATGAATGACAGATTTCTGGAGTTAATTTAGATGAATTGTGACTATTTTGAGGAAGTGTATACTGGCTACGGCATCGCAAAATAGGCACAGAACTATTGGCGCATTTTCCTCAATTTTCAAGCGAAAGTCTTTAAAGGGAGTATGCAAGCACACTCGTTTGGTTTGGCTACCCGACTTGTACGTAGGCGCCAGCCGGACTGAAGCATGCTGACACCTTTACAGCCTCGCTCTATTCAGGCGTAGCAGTAGGATCAAGTCTCAACCCGCTTATTTCTTGACGGATAGCTAAACTACCCAAGTGGACCAAAGCGCAGCGTGATCTGGGTTCCACATCTTTTTATTACTATGTGAAACTCACAGCAAAACAAAAACGTTTCTCAAACGAAACGTGAAGCTAACAATAGTGCTAACAGGCAACTATCCATAGTCAAGATCCCACAAAACACACAGGAGAAATGTCTGCCTAAATATGATCCCCAATCAGAGACAACAATAAACAGCTGCCTCTGATTGGGAACCATACCAGGTCAACATAGAAATATAAATCACCTAGATCACCCACCCTAGTCACACCCCGACCTAAGCTCTCTATGGTCAGGGCTTGACAATATGATGTCCTTCCATACAGGCGTGATATGCTGGAGTGATGCTTATATGCAAATGTTGTTGATCCATAGGCTAATATGGAAGGCAAACTGATTGTTTGTCATCGGTAGCACCATAGACTCCACTGATAAACCAAAACAAGCTCAATAACTCAATGTATGCACACACTACTATTGAATATGCATTCACCTGTATTGTGGATAGGCCTAGGCTACATCTTGATATACCCAGTTTAGGGTTACCATTGAAATAAAATGATTAACATTATTGTTATGTAGTTAGATTGGTAAAAACACAGTCAGATGTATTGTTTTGATTTTAAAATGTATGCAAGGATCATCAACTCTATTCAGCTGCAAGCCGATTTTGTCTTGAGAGGATGGTCGGGGACCGGAACATAATTATAAATCATTTGTCAACTGCAAATTGACCACAAGAAGCCCGAACAGATACGTTTGGCTAAAACATAATCATTTCAAACCTTGCTCACATTTGGATGCGATCATGTGTCTCTATGTTATGTGTGGGAATACTTCTTTAAGATTTCTTCAATTAAAATCACTTGGAACTGATTTACTGGAGTTTTTACAGCCTTAATAAATAATTTTAAAATAATAATAATAATGTTGTTTTTGCTCAGAACCCAAATAAAACCATCCGCAGGCTGCTGTGGATACTCACACCACCATGAACAGAAGCGTGTTCAGAGTGAGCTGAGTGCAGGGAGCAAGTGACGGACAGAAAGGAGCAGCTAATGATTTCAGGCAGGGCCTTAAATTTGACAGATACAATCGAGGTAGGGTGGGGCCTGAACGTCGCGGGCATGGGTAGGAAAGGTCGTGCTCTACAGATGTTGTAGAGCATGAACCTGCAGGAGCGAGTCACTGCTTTGACGTTAGCAGAGAACGACAGGATGTTGTCCAGGGTCACGCCAAGGTTCTTTGCCCTGGGAGGGTGACACTTCCATCTTCATATTCTGTCTCCTCTCTCTCATCCAGGCTATGGGTCAGTGGTGCAGATGTACCCAGGAGGAGGTCCTGTGAGGGCAGGGATGGAGAGCTTTGGGTTCCCCTCCCGCTTCCACGACACGCTCCATGAGTTCCCCATCTGTCACGTCAACGCACTGCTGGCGGGGGCACTGGACACAGAGGCCAAAGACATAGACGCAGGTGTGCGTTTGTGTTTATACTAGGAATGTAATAATTTAATCGACCAACAAATGCTATACTATCTTATCTATTGAATTGATCCAGGTTTTTTTGTTTTGTTTTTTTCACAACTGCAGATTCCAGACAGGCCAATGGGGACAAGTCCAACCTGACCCAGACTGACTCAGAGAAGGCAGAAAGCAAGGAGTGCAGCCCAGACACAAAGGACCAATGCATGGAGACTAGTACCAGTACAGACCCTGCCGCGGACAAGGAGAGAGAGGAGAGGGAGAAACTTAGAGAGATCAGAGTATGACAGCACATAGTAAAGCAGCAAATGGTGTCTGTTGTTTGTCACACCTGTTCGTGCTTGCGTGTTCCAAAGATTTGTTCAACTTAGTCCGATCAATGGCGCGCAAATTGAACAGCAACTGTGTTGTGTTTTAGGGCCAGGAGAAGAAGGTGAAGATGGAGGAGAAGAGGAAGAAACTAGCTGCTGCTGCTGCCGTGCTGGAAGGGAGGAACGCTGACGGGTCAGCCCTGTTCTCTCATCTCTCTCACCCCCTTCCACCATCTTTCTGTTTTAATAACACTTGGCGACAGTGAACTCTAGACTTGTTTATGAAACCATTAATAAGAGGTAATAAACATGAGCACTAATAACCAGTATAACAGCTCTGTGACACTAAGATTACACCCCCTTGACACGTGAGTTAAATAATCCGTGTAAATAATCACAGTGACAGTTTCTGCTCTGCCGGGATGGTGGTGTTTTCTTGCACAGAAACACGGCCAAAAAAGGGGATCGCTCAGTGGTTATCTTGCTCAGAAGGGAGAGAGGTGTGACACGTCTAGTTAAAGACGATTGATGTCTGGGCTTTCAGCACACGTCATCTCATCCTGTGTTTATTCATTTGGTTTGTCGGTGAGGCGAGGGCTTTCATCTGTCAAGTTTTGCCAGCTCAGTTTTCACCGGGAGGGAGGATAGAAAGAAGAAAACATGTTCATGGTGTTCGAACAGGGCCCCACACTGGTAGTAAAATATGTGTTTAATACCTCTGTTTGTTCTCCTCCTCAGGTTGGTGATTGCCAGTCGGTTCCACCCCTGTCCAGTTCTTCTGGGCCTTATCAAGTTCCTCGCCCCCTCCAGACCCTTTGTAGTGTACTCTCAATACAAAGAGGTGTGATTTGGAGTGTTCTCTAGTATGCTTCCTAGTAGTACTGATGACGATACCAGTATTGCAATATTTTTCCCATGGCAAAAAATGAAAACACGAAGCAGACCAAACTCTTTGCTCCTATAAAAACCTGCTTTGTGTTTTGTTTTCTTGTCACGATATTAAAGAGTATTGCGATACGTGTATCGAACCGGGCATACTTTCTAGTGTGTGTTGTGTTCTTAATAATGTAGCGTATTTAATCATCTTCTTACACTACAACCAAAACTTTGTGTACTACAGACCCTTCATAGTTTGTTGCCAGTAGACCCTAGTGTACTGCCATTATACATTTATTGTCTTTCTGCAGTGGGAAATCTCCTATCAAAACCACTGATAAAACAGTCTGTAATCTAGTCTGGAGTTTGGAAATATCACCCCTGTCATGTTCACTCTGTTATGGCCTTCGTTGCTCCTCTGTTATTAAATCTCTCTCTCCCACAGCCTCTGATAGAGTGCTATACAAAGCTCAGGGAACAAGGCGGAGCAGTCAGCCTGCGACTCACCGATTCCTGGATCAGACATTACCAGGTATAATCATTTTCAAACTGAACTGTATCTCTGTGGAAGCATCCATGTTTGTAGTACCAGCACTAGCTTTTACCTCTGACCTCACTTCCTGTGTTTGTGTGTGTAGGTGTTGCCTAACAGGACGCACCCCGTGCTGCTGATGAGTGGGGGCGGGGGCTACCTCCTCTCAGGGACGACCGTTGCTGCGGATACGCCGAAGATGGGCCCAACTAGAGGAGAGGAGCCACCCCCAAAGCGACTGAAACTCACAGAGACCACAGAGGGATAACACTTCAAACGTATTGCGGTCACCCATTTGTTGTGAAATTTATATCATTGATGACATCATTTAACTGTACTTGTGGGATAGGACTGAAATCTCTCACTTATCTTAAGATCAGTTATATAATAATTTGGCTGCTATTGAGCCCTGGAGCTGCTCTCCAAAGCTCTTATCTCCCAAATGCAGCATTTCGTTATCATGACATTTTTTTTGAAGAATGCGCCGTGGTGCAATAAAGAAGCCATTTGTTTTCGCAGACTCATCCCGTAACGCATCTGTGTGTATGAATTTCAATAAAATGCAGTGCTCTAAAGATACTATTACTGTTGATAGGCCCTGTGTTCATGAGGTATTAAAGTTCTTTGTATAATTGTTTCGAAGAAGGAAAAATACTGAGATGTTAGGCTTGGTCCCGGGATAATATATTTTATTAAATGCAGACTGAAGATACAAACAAACCATTCAAAAGTTTGAAGAAAACGGCTATATATAGAGAAATCTGTGACAAATAAGCAAAGCATCTGTTTCATCTTTGATATTATCTAATTGAAACTAAACGGTCTCCATGCTGATTATTTTGTACCTGAATTTTTTTATTTAACCATTATTTACGTTGATGTTATAGCAGAATTTGTGGCAAGTCTCTTAGATTTGTTTTTTTTGTTCTCCCACCTCTTCATCTCTTTAATGTTTTCTTAAACAAGGTTAGCACACTGAGCTCGTAGTTTAGCATCCCTGTCGGCCTGTCCACTATCTATTTGCTCCTGTTTTCATGCATCTTCTCAGCAATTTTCTGTAGCTCCATGTCCATAGCTGCTAGGTTTTGCAGCTCCTTCTCCTGAAAACACACACACACACACACCGTGTTATTATTGCTTAATTTACATCGCTTCATTTAGGCTACTATCCTAGGTAGAAAGAACACTGATAAAATTATGAAACCTCTAAAACGACATTTATTGTGTACATTGATCCCTTCTGGAACAGGGCAAGCCCTTCAATAAAAAGAAACATATTAAAAGGCCATATTTCACACCATGTAACCGCAGCTCCTGAAATCGGACTCCTCTTAATTAGCCACTACTTTCCCTGGATCTTAATACGGTCAATGGTGTGGATATTCCCACTGCAGTGTAGAGGACGCTAATGCAGTGTAGTCTGAAAACTGTCAGGATGAAAAAGAATGGCCAATAGTCATCCATTCTCTCCCCTCCCCCATTGTATTCCATCGCAGGCGGTAAAATGGCCCGGGCCGCACCACTATCAGCTCTAATAGGGGTGGTTTGGTACGGTGGGTCGTGAGGGCGCCCTTAGGAGAGGGGGTGTACTGTAATTACAGAGGTTTTGGTGCAATCGCTGCTGCAGCAATAAAAACCGCGGGAGATAGAGGAAAAAGAGATGCGCTTTTCTCTGCAGCTAGAAGCACAGTCTCAAAGCCTGTGATTTAATTGCTTGCAGATGGCTTCCACAGTGCAGAGGACACCATTTCTTTCAGGGACACACATCTCTTATTTAGCCTACTTCTGATTCTTTTGAAGCCTATGGGTGCCAAACAACAAGGAGTTGCAGAGGAATATATTAATAACATTAAGCTGCTTAGTGAGCCACAACCACTATGTAGGAGGACATGCTCTGAGTCAAAGGGGGGCTTTCTCTTCATGTGTTTGTACCTACACTCATTCACACACAGGCTTTTCCCTTCTAGAATATCAAGGCTCATTTTGAGATGAAGCCTCAACCTGAGCCAGGTCTCCTAGAGATAAGCATATGGTTTCTGTTATCCAGCAGAGAGGGCAGTCTCTTCTCACAGCAGACTACAGAGGGCAACATCCAATATTGGGCATTCATAATTTTCGTGGCTTGCCATGTGTTTTCTCACTTCAATAAAAACTGGATTTTGGTGTCTGTGTATAACAGCATAAAACATCCAAAACCTGATCATTCATTTCAGTTATCTTTCAAGCGATCTTATCTAAGAAGTTCAATATGATGCTTATGATAAAGCCTAGTAATTCCCCATAAAGATGAATGTTCTGTGTCATGTCATGTTACGTAAAGGTATTGTGTGACGATGTTACCTCCTCTGAGGTTAGAGGTATGCTCTTCTGCCTCTCTTCCACTGGCTCTGATTGGCTGGCCAGTTGGTGCCTCTTCAGCAGCTTTGCCAGTTCCTCCATCTTAGCCAATCAAATCACATCAAATCAAACTTTATTGCAGTAAAACATCTCTGTACGATAAACAAGCAAAATAGAAACAGTGGAAGGAAATACAAGAAATTAGTGTCTAGAAACACTAATGTCTAGAAACACTAATTGAAAATAAGAATTTGTTCTTAACTGACTTGCCTGGTTAAATAAAGGTAAAATAAATAAATCAACACAATCATACCGTAGGCCAGTCTAACAAGATATCTATGTTATCATAGGTGGTACATAGAAACCTTATGTGATGGTGTGAGTGGCTCTATGCCTCTCTTCCACCAGGCAGGGTGGTAGTATCCTCTGTACGCCCAGGGAGAACGTTTCTCATATATCTCCCCCAGGAGACGACTCTCCACCTCACTCCTCTTCTCCGCCAGGTACCTGTCACACAAACACCAGCAGAACATACACTCAGGGTCCTTTCCCAGACACAGATTAAGCCTAGTTCTGGACTAAAAAGCATGTCTTTGGCTGTGTCTAATATGACTAGAGCCACATAGACATAGTGGCATTTGAGACATAAGCTACGTTTCCATCCAATTGAAGGCAGGTTTAATGTAAGTATTCTAAAATCTGCATAAAAACAATATGCTAACTTTCCCACCAGAGAATGTCCATCAAATTGACTTGCTGCAGATACAAGGCTGTGGGTGATGATATAGTTCACATCAAAAAAAAATTTGCAGGTAAATTACCATTGATTGCATTTTCAACTCCATTGATGGTTTTCTCAGCAATTTTTTTTGCATTATATAGCAAGTGTGCCAACTCTGTTAGTTGCAAATGCGCTCTAGCCCAGGGTTTCCTAAACTGGGTTTCACCACCCTGTAAAGTTATTTCTTCTGCATGCTTTCCGGACGAGTGGTGTTGGGAGGATCACACAACATGCGGTGTCAATTTTACTTTGAAATGATGATTGTATCAACATTTGAGAATGAATGAATGCGTTCCCATCTACATTTCTCGCATAATACATTTTGTAGTTGCACATGCTGTCTTTTTGTAACATTTTTATGGGTGAAGATTTCTACCAGGCCGCCCGCAGACCGGCAACATTTAGTTTTTGTTTTAAAAAATACTGTAAAATCATCAGGAATTCATAAAAAAAAAAAATTGTTCCCAACTTTTCCCTCCAATTAAAAAAAAGCACATGCAATCGTGTCTCAATGTCATCAAGGTATGATATTATTGTTATTTTCAAATACAATACATTTTTTGGGGTTAGTTGTGGTCAATTTACAGCAGGGACTATCAACTGTATTCAGCGGATGGTTGGGTGGCTGGAACATAATTACAAATCATTTGTACACTGCAAATAAACTGATCACAAGAAACCCCAGATATAATGTTTGACTAAAACTTAATCATTTCAAACCTTGCTTACATTTGTATACAATCGCGTGTCTCTCGATTATGAGTGGGAATACTTGGGAACAGATTTCCTAAATTAAAATCACATGGAGCTGATTTCCTGGTGTTTTTACAGTCTTTTATGTCCAACAATGAATTGTTATTATCATTTTTCTTTCTTTTCTTTTTTTGGATGCTCTGAAAACATGGTGGGCTAAATGGCTCACAAGCTGCCATTTGGGGAACCCTGATTTAATTATTATAATTATGTACCTGTGCCCCCCCCCCCCCCCCCAATCCGGCTGAGTCTAGTTGACTACCCCTCATACACTCCTGAAAAACAGTTTCTGTAAGAGAAAAATATGAATAGACAGTTGAATACATCAGAGCCTCTTGCCTCTCTCTCTCCTCCTCGGCATCTCCGTACCTCTTCTCCTCCTGTTCGTCAGAATCACTCCTTCGTTCCTCTTCTTCCTCCCCTGAGGAATCCCCACTGCGTTGGTGACGCTTGTTGTGATGGTACCTGTTTGTTGGTTTCCAGATTCTCTTCTCTCTATCCTCCTCTTCTTCGGACTCATCTGATCTCTTTTCCTCTGATTCCTCCTCTGATGAGTCAGCACCTCGTTTGTGGTGTTTCTTGTGGTGATATCTGTGTGGGGGTTTCCGCATTCTTTTCTCTCTTTCCTCTTCCTCCTCTCTCTTTTCCTTCTCATCTTTCAGATCCCAGGACTCCTGACTGCACTTTTCACTTTTGTCATCTCGTTTGTGTAATTTCTTTGGGGTGTACCGATAGGTAGGCCTATATCTCTTCTCCTTCTCTTCGCCCAGGCTCCAGGACTCTTGGCTGCGTTCCTCTTCTGGCTCTTCTCTCTCCTCCTCTAAACCGTCTTCGTCTCGTTTGTGGTGTGTCTTTGGGGTGTACCGATAGGTAGGCCTATATCTCTTCTCCTTCTCATCACCCAGGCTCCAGGATTCCTGACTACGTTCTTCGTCAGGCTCTTCTCTCTTTTCCTCAGACACCTCTTTATGATGATACCTGTGCATTGGTTTCCAAATCCTCTTCTCCTTCTCATCGTTGAGGTCCCATGACTCCTGGCTGCGCTCTTCGTCCTCCGGTGTCTCTCTCTTCTCCTCCACAGACTTCAGGCGGGCCTCGATGTCCTTCACATCAGCCCCTGGAACCTCAAGCTCAGGTTCATGACCTTTGACCTCCTCTTTATGGGTCAGCACCTCCTCATCACTTTTCTTCTCCGGAAGAGCAGCATGTTGGGCACCTGTAGAGGAGGTGGAGGGAGAAGGGACATTCAAAGGGCATTCAATATCCACACTATCTACTACTCTGTCATTGTCTCATGTTGTCCAATTCAAGCCCCGCTCCGCAAGTTCCCCGTCAATCAAAACATAGTCCCTTCGAGAGCTTGGAACTATAAGGTTGTATCTACATTTTTGTTCAAATTTAGCTATTGACATAGCCTTGTTCTGTTCAATGTTCTCTACCTCTAAATACACCAATTCATGTTGTTAAGTTCAAAATCATACCATATAAAAATTGCTGACATTATTCAAACCAATAAGGGTTCGGCACTTTGAAGACATTTATCTCAGAATCATATTTTTTTACAGATTGAACCTTATAGTCCCAAACTCTCGCTTTGATTAGTTCATTTTGGTGACCATTGCAAAATGGCACTCAACAGTATATGGAGAAAGCTCAGCATCTGTCTCCCATAGTGTCATATTTATATTCAGCTAAGTATAATTTCCATAAATACAGAAGCCAATCTAGGTTGCTCTATTCATATCTCCTCAGCTGGTTGCCAGGTTGCAGCTCTATATTTCTGGTCTCTGTGGTAGCAGAAGCCCCACCGAGTCCCTATGACCTACAGTAAGAACTCTGTATAACATTACTGTCTGCATCAGCAACAAACGGTGCCACCCTCCAGAAGGGACAGAAGTTCATTTCTGCAGTTGCTGCGTACAAAATGCCACAGTCGATTGCAGTTACTGCACGTTGTTTACTGCCGTTTTAAAACTGCAACAAACCAAATTGGAAGGGAATTTCCATTGACATTGCAGAGCGAGACAGGCGAAAGGAATTTCTTGGTAGCGTCCCGCATCAGGGTAGACAAACAAGATTCATTAACCCCAGTCTTGTAAACAAGCACTGACAATTGCTTTCACAACTGGGGAAGCCACACTGTACACTAATGAAACGTGCCTTAGATTCGTCTCTACAATAGAAGAGCAATTTCCTCCTACAGTGCTGGTTAAGATTTTTTTTGTTCCCATTATGATGCCATGTTTTTCTATGTACTGCTTTTGAAATACAACAACTGATGATGTAAAGACTACTTGCCTGCTTTGAGAATGTCTTTGCATTCCTGATCCAGAGGGTGAGAGTCAGGTTTGGTCAGTACCTTGGACAGGACCTCAACCAAGCACCGTGTTACCTTAAACAAAGTAACAAGCAACCTGTCACAAATCTCTCATTAAAGCATAGATTGTCATTTCCATTGTATAAAAATACAATGTTATCCAGAGACTAAAAACATGTTTCGTACCACATCTTCTCTCTGTCGTTCTTTTCCAACGGGAAGTAATAGATTTTCTGTAGATTCGTAAGAAGATCGGTCAGAATGTGGTTCTGTGTTGAAAACAACTTACTTCTCCTAAACAATCGAGTAAGAGGCTCCAATTTGTTTTGCAAAATGAACGTGTGATATACACTGAGTATACAAAACATTAAGAACACCTGCTCTTTTCATGACAGTCTGACCAGGTGAATCCAGGTGAAAGCTACGATCACTTATTGATGTCACTTCATTGTAGATGAAGGGGAGGAGACAGGTTAGAGAAGGATTTTTAAGCCTTGAGACAATTGAGACATGGATTGTGTATATGTGCCATTCAGAGGGTGAATGGGCAAGACGAATGATTTAAGTGCGAACAGAGTATGGTAGTAGGTGCCAAGCGCACTGGTTTGTGTCAAGAACTGCAACGCTGCTGGGTTTTTCACATTCAACAGTTTCCCGTGTGACTCAAAAATGGTCCACCACCCAAAGGACATCCAGACAACTTGACACAACTGTGGGAAGCATTAGAGTCAACATGGGCCAGCATCCCTGTGGAACACTTTCAACACCTTTTAGAGTCCATGCTCCTACGAATTTAGACTTTTCTGAGTGCAAAAATAAGGGGGGGGGGTGAAGGTGTTCCTCATGTTTGGTATACTTAGTGTAGATGAGAAATTATAACAACTTCACTCAAGATAAACAGTCAAGTAGAGAAAATCAGCCATACAAGGCAAAAAAGAGGCATGCAACACTTGCTCACGCAGAGGCACTCTCCATGGTGCTGGAACACAGCTACTATACTACATGCACCATTGAAAACAAACCAAATTCACCCATAGCTTACCTGCGAAGAAAGACGCAACCAAAGCAAAAACAAGGACAAGTTTCATCATGGAAGAATTAGATTATCTCCCCGTAGAAATGACATTAAAAAAAAGAGCTGATAACTTGAAGCAAAAACTCTAAAGACAGCACTGCCAAGCCAGCTCCCCCAGCTCCCGTTCTCCCTCTGTGCGTATTGGAACGGATGTGTGGGTTCTTCTGCGGTATGCTTCTTGTCTGAGAAGTAGGGGGAGGCACACCATATATCAGGTCTGAACTGGAAGAGGCGTAGGAGGGATGTAGACGACACCTGCGTCATTATTAGATCAGATCCTAATCAGTATGTGTTCTGTGTCCATCCAAATGAATATCACATGAGACAATAGCCTACAGCAAGATGTCAACAGTCTTTTGTACACATTTGTTTGGGGAACGCAACAACCGGCACCAGAGTTCCAAGCTGTGTCAGTGTGTTTACATCAGACGAGTTGTCAGTAACAGAGAAATGGGGGCAAAACAAGAAGTTTCATTTCGATAGATCAAAGTTCAGTTCAGGGATGAAAGAAACGATGTCATCTCTCCAGAACCCTTCATCTAATATATATTTCTCCTTTGAGTCCCCCAGTTACAGCTGTTTTCGTCAGTCTCTGAGAACAGCTATGCAACACTTTTATGATCTCTCTTTAGCTCGGGGAATGTTAAATTATTTTAACATAGCCATCGCAGCCCCACCCCTCTCCCCACCACTCTGTGTGTGTGTGTGTGTTTGTGTGTGGAGGCTGGAGCCAAGTAAAATATATGTACTGTATATAGCCAACCATCTGTGAATAATGGACAGCTGTAGGCTGTCAGAACATGCCATTGAAGAAAACAAAGGGAAATTCCATAAGAGACAATAGTACAGTACAGATTCGGATTCTGAGCTGTCTGGCAGGAGATCGAGTGGGGGTTTGTAGTGACACTGTTTTGCTGGATATCTGATGATCATCTCTTGTTTTTTCGATAGCTGAAGCCTCCTTTTTAAAACATACTAAATGTTCTGCCAAGTCTGAATCTATAAGGCACATGTGGTACCCTGCTTGCCTTGTAACCTGTCTGTTTCGCCTTAGTAAACCTCTGGAGGTTCCCACAAGGGAATCGTAAAAGCTCAGATGTTATGAATTATAAAATTATAAAGGCATTCTCCCCAAAGGCTGTGTGTGCGTGTGTGTGCGTGTGTACGTACATCCGTTCCGTGTGTGTGTGTGTGTGTGTGCATGTGCTCCCAGTGCTCAAGCCCTCATTACTATTTAATAGACCCATAAAGAGTGGAGGCTGTGGAGGGGGATTGGGACAGGATCCCCAAAGCATTCAGACAGGTACTGTGAGCAAGCTTCTAAACCGCCACTGTGTACGGCAACCAACGTTGTCCTTTCATCCCAATTGACATGCAGGAACTAAAAGCAACAGGCTGGAGCTTTTGATCGTTGTGCCGACGACTCCCCGACTCAAGAGGGATCGAGAGACTTTAATCATGGACCAGGCAGCGGCAACAATGGAGGCGCCTTCGTAGTGACGTTGTCTGGTTTCAAAAGGGGTCAAAAAGTTTGTTGATTTGGGAGATCTCCGATTTAATGAGCCATTCGCAGTTTCACTCTTCCCGGCCGTGTGTACTTAGACTTGCATGGCTTAATCTTTGAGGCAAGCATATGCTACTGGCAGGATTAACCAGGTAGCCACTCACAAAATAGAGGTTGTACCCGGGCACACTAAGCGAAGAACGCACTTGGAGTTGTAATGGATATGAAATATTCTCTCCATCTCAATTTGGGGTTGTTTTTCGTTGCCTCTTGGCTTCTCATTGTGATAATAATTCATGTCTGCCCTTCGGCTCCCTCGGAAAACATACAGCTACTGTACAAGCATCTCCATTTACCTGGAAGTAACCATAGAGGCACCACATTGTGTGCCTGCAAGGGGGTGAAACTTTGATTAGTACTCGAATGTTTACTTAGAGAACCTACCATGAATCCCTCTTTAAAACTAGGATCTCTTCTCAGATACAGTTGAACTGACAGTTGCTAGACAGCGATGTGGGGGAGGAGACAGAGTAGGGACGA